>NC_092336.1:267060000-267360000 GCF_046630445.1 Rutidosis leptorrhynchoides
AGATACGATGAGAAATACAATAAAAGAATTATGCTTATTTAAACTTCCGTAATCATGATGTTTGACGTGTTGATTTTAGTTTTATGCCCATGGGTTAATTGTCCTTTGTCCTGGATTATTTAATATGTCCGTCTGGTTTTTGTCCATAACAGTCCATCAGTCATAAATATAAAATGCGAGTGCCCTCGTCAAATTATTATTATACCCGAAGTTAAATATTCCAACTAATTGGGGATTCGAATTGTAACAAGGTTTTAATACTTTGTTTAATGAATACACCAGGTTATCGACTGCGTGTAAACCAAGGTTTTACTACTTTGTTAACAATTACACCAATTACCCTTGAATGTAATTTCACCCCTGTTTTAATTATTCTAGTGGCTATTAATCCATTCCCGTGTCCGGTTAAATGAACGATTATTCGTACATATAAATATCCCGCCCATCGTGTCCGATCGAGTGTATATGGTAATTTATAGGGACGCCCAATTGTAAATCTTTATATTAACATTAACAAACTTTCATTTAGTTAAACAAATATAAAGCCCATTAATAGCCCATAGTCTAATTTCCACAAGTGTCGTTCTTTTGTCCAAACCCCAATTATGGTACAAAGCCCAATTACCCAATTTTAGTAATTAGCCCAACATCATGATTACTTCGTTTTAAATAAGTATAATAATAACTTAGCTACGAGACATTAATTTAAAAAGGAGAACATAACTTACATTGAGTATTTATCGCGTAGTGTTACACGGACAGAATTTCGACTTCAAAAACCCGTAAAATAACCTTTACATAACCCGAACTAATCTAATATAACACTAATCTATACTATATATACATATATATATTTATTTATATTATACTAGGGAGTATTATTATTATTATGTTGGTGTGGTCTCTTAAAATGAACGAAAACTGGCAAATTTATAGACCAGGCCTGATTCTGATCCTCATGCGACTCGCATGGGAAATAGGCGTAAATCCATGCGAGTCGCATGGCCATCAGAATCCAGCTCAATCATTTTTGTTTTCTTGTTCGTCGACATAATTTAAAATAAATATAAATATATAAATAATTAATATAATTATTTATATATTATATTTTATTCTTGTGCATAGTAGACTAGATATTTTTGGTCCGTTGCGTCGGGCGTTTCTTCTTGGCTCGGGTCCCGGTTCCGGATTTTCGGACGTCTTCGCGTATTATTTTATATCGTGTACTTTGCGTTCCGCAACTTGTACTCTTGTCCTTTTTAGACGTTCTTCATCAATAATTTGAACCTTTTTAATTGTATCTTGTACATTTGAGCATTTTGGACCTTTGCGTCTTCAATTCTTCGTTTTCGCCTTTTGTCTTCGCACTTATTAAATATAAACGAATATTACTTGAATATGGAACAATTACAACTAAATAATTTACATATTGGGAGGATATTGCTACTAAATATATGTTCATTTGGAGCACTATCAAATATCCCCACACTTGAACGTTGCTTGTCCTCAAGCAATACATAACTTGAAATTATAATACATCACACGAATCACTTCTTTATTCTTCACACTTTGTACATCAGTGATTTTGATATGGCGGTATAAATAATGATAGTAACGATAGAACCATGGTTAAAGGTGGGTGTGTCATCCACAGTTGCCTCGGGTTTAGGTCAACGACACTGGCAATCAAATAGCCGATTTACTTTCGGTTTCCAAAGCAAAGTGCACATTTGAAAGGCGGTTTACAGTCCCACATGACTTATAAAAATGTAGATCCTTAAGGAAATTGGATCTTTATGAAAACATTTGATCTTTTGAAAATTCAAGCTAGATTTTATCCTAGACAAGTTTTCTGATTTAATCCATTCTTTGGTGTTGCAAAATATATTTGTGGATCAATATTTTGGCTTAAAACTTTTAGGTTCGTGTAATCCACTGCTATCCTGGTATCGGAAAGCACACATCCAGTTTACTTGTTCCGTATATTACCTTTCGGTAAACTACCGTCCGGTTGTAAAGGAAAGCGATGAACAAGAAACTGTTAAGGCAATGTCTTGTGACATGCAGATGATTATGGTCTTATTAACGTGTTGGATGCTAGAACTATCCTTGGTAGGAGCGATAGTAAAGATCATCCTATGATTTTTCGGTCTGGCACAAGGTCCTGTCTTCGACCATGCTATGCAACCACCGTTCTTACGGTTGACACCCGATTTGGTTCAGGTGACCTAATGAATTTCAGGTGAATTCCTAGGATTTTACGTTCAATGGTAATGAACGCATTGAAAATGGATTTTCAGAAAACAAATCGGTTTGTATTTTTGATCAAAATATTTTCTCGTTCAAGCACGAGTTTAGATATCATTGAATTCCATGAGTTTGAATTCTCAATCTTTAAGGTCAATCTCAAGGATTGAGTAATATCAGTCTTAAAAGCTGATTTTTAATCTTTAAGGAGATTATCCTTTCTGGGGATCTGATTCATTAGTCTTATCAAGCTAATTTGCACGGTGCCCCCCCATTGTACGAGATAAATCCTTCTCATGGTTAGGATAAATCTGACCACTTGGCGACCCTATTTGATGCTGAGGTCCGTGGATTTCCAGCCGATTTTAGTGATGACTTTTCTAGATTTTTCGTCAACCTACAGCTGGTCTGGACGACAACTTCATGACCTAAATCAAGAAGCGCGTGTCTTTTTCGGAAGACTTTACTTCCTTCTAATGATGGAATTGATTCATCGTGTAGATCCATCTTTTCTTTCATCGGGTAAAATAGTTAATTTAGTCCAAAACAAAAGCACCTGCAGTAAACTTTACAGAAACATGTGATAGATAGTTTTTAATTGAATAACTTGGTACATTCTCCCCACACTTAGTTTCTTTCTTTGCCTTTTTATTCTCCTTTATTCCATTTTAAATGAATTCAATCGTTTTAGGGTGTTTCTCAATTTATGTCCTTTTCGAGGTAACGATAATTTCGGTATTAACACCTAGTTTTCATCGTTCATAAATATATATAAACATGATTTTGACTTCATTTAATTGAAATTTTTTTTTTTCAAATTTTCACAAAATTTGGCAAATAAACCAAGTGTAAACCCGAGAGAATTTATAACCCTTCCCCACACTTGAGATCATGCAATGCCCTCATTTGCATGAAATCAGACTCTAATTATAAATTCATGAGGGTGATTAGTGTAGAAAAGTGATTAAGAATACCTAGTTTGTACTTACAAAGCTCGTCGAATGATAGATGGCGCGCCTCATCGTTCATTCCTTCTTATTTTATCACACATGTTTTTCTTCAAAAATGGTTGCTTTTTTGAACAGTTTGCTAATCTTTGAAAATGCGTCTTTTACCCTAACTTATCATGCATGTTTATTAACGAGTTATGCACTAACCCGAACCCCTAATTTAACGTTAAGTGGGGTTAGACTTCCCTACATTTTAGCTGACGATATGTGAAGTCGGTGGAATAAGTTCCTCGAATTAAAATAGTGAGCCAGTTATTTATATCTCGGGTGGTGTATAATATATCAATGGGTTTAAAGTTTAGACTCACCCGTTGATCGTCACTACTTAATTCTTTTTTAAGTGTAGCTTTTAGTAAATGGATATGTCTCTTTTCTGGTTCTTGGTCAAATGGATCATTATACACTGACATACATATTCCTATAGGGTGGTCAATTCCTAACATTTCCTTCCGTTCATTCTCGGGATCAAAGTTTTCACCTCTATTACCCATTTGGGTAAAATTTGAGGTGTCATTATCTATTACAGTTCTTAGTTCATCTTCGGTAGATGATTTGTCTATTGAGAATATTGAGTTGGAAGGTTGTGGAATGGTGAATTTCGGGATCGAAGTAGATTCTTCTTCATTAATGGTACTTATCGGTCCCACCACTTTGATCTCGGGGGTAAAATTTTCAACGTTATCGTTTTCCCAAGAGTACCAATTTGTCACCCTTACTTCTTCTTCATCCATTGGTGGATCGATGATTTCGTCGGTAGAGGCTAATGTGTCGATATGTTGTGAAATTGGTAAAACTGAATAAAAAGTATCATCGGGATAGTTGGTGATTTCGGAGCTCTCGAATTCATCAAAATTCGATGATTTGAGATTTTCTTGAACAATACTCCTCAGATCAACAGGTGTGTAGTCTGATAGAGTTTCAGCTTGCCGGTTTACAAACTCGCTCATTTGTTCATTTTGAGCATCGAGTTCTTCGAGTTTGATTTTCATATGATCTAAAGAATTTTCGGACACGTAATTTTCCTCGTCTTCTGGTTGTTGAGTTTGGATATATTCTTGGGAATAATCCCAGTTTGAATTGCGTTCTTCATAATCGTTCCATGCAGGTTCTGTGGGTGCGTAATTTTCCATAGGAACGTAATAGTAACATTCCCATGTTGAGTGATAATCTCCACAGATTTTACAACCAGTTATTGTTTCATCGTTCGCGATCCAAGATTGACTGAATGAATTGTCATCAACACTCGGTTGAGAGTATTGATTTAATTGGTTTTGGAGTTCAAAAAGAGTTTCCAAGGCCTTGCTTTCAAA
Source organism: Rutidosis leptorrhynchoides (assembly GCF_046630445.1). NCBI lineage: Eukaryota > Viridiplantae > Streptophyta > Magnoliopsida > Asterales > Asteraceae > Rutidosis > Rutidosis leptorrhynchoides. The sequence goes on from NC_092336.1 coordinate 267,064,568, forward strand.
ATTTTCCATTTTATTGCGATGGCCAAATTTTAGCTACAATGTGGTGCATTTACTAATTATCCTATTAGTTATAAAAATAGAAAAACTTATATAAGTTGTCCAATTAATAGACTTTTCTGCTTTTGCCCACGTTTCGAATAGCCAAAAGATGCAGCAGGGAGCCAGAACCCTTTAAATCGGAAGCTCACAACTCAGCCACTAACAAATCCAACTATTACTACGAAGCAGAAAATTGTCAACGTCCATTAATTTAACCACTTAAATAATTTTTCTTTCTGTTTGAGATATTAGATAAGAAATAGAGAAAATTTCTAAGTCCTAAAAACTAAAATGTCGAGAAATAAGAAAGAAAAAGATTGCGCGTCGAAAAGTGTCGAAAAATAAAAATAAGAAAGAAAAACGTCGGAACTTAAAAGTCTAAAAATTATATCTAAAAAGTTGCGCCTAAAGGTCTACAGGTAAAACTAAAGCGAAAAACGGCGTCGCAAAATTCTAAAGCACCTAAATCTTAGTCTAAGGAATAAGCACTTAAGGGATTTTACGGCAATGCCTAAAAATTCTAGAAATAAAAATGAAACTACGGCAAAAACTAGACTTAAAACTAAGCACGAATGATAAAAATACAAAAATTACGCTAAAAATAAATAAAAAGGCACAAAATATAAAAGAGATAAAAAGTTATAAAAATATTAGATTTTATAAAAATATTATTTTTATATTTTATATATTATAGTATTAAGTATTATATATTATAAAACTAGTTTAAAGTAATAAAAATAAAATAAACTAAAAACTTAATTATAATAATAATAATAGTATTAGGGTTTAAGTAATAATAATATTAAAATCCGTATTTAATGCGTAATTAGGGTAAGATGTGGCCTGGCAGACCCTGTCATGCGAGTCGCATGATTTAAGGCAGGGGGTCATGCGAGTCGCATGACCTGTCTTGCAGGTTCAAACCGGGGGGTCAATGACAGGTTCAAACGTAATATTTATTATTTATTTATATTTTCTGTTTTATATTTAAATAAAATATATATATATATAATTAAAATAAAAACTTAATTTTAAAAACTAAAATAAACTAAAAATACTTAATAATTTTATAAATAATAAAAACTTAAAAATAGATTTTAATATATATTTTTTTTCGGTTTTAATAGATTTTATATTATTTTTTTTTTTTTTAATTTTATATTGTTTTTCTAAAAATCATAAATAATGTTTTGCCGACTCCCCGGCAGCGGCGCCAAAAACTTGATGTCGTAGCGTGGGGTTACGAAATATACTATATTTTTAATACGGAATGCTACAAAATTTAACAAGTTTTAATTAAATATTTACAAAATGGATATACCAAAACCTTGCTACAACACAATAGGCAGTGTACCTAGTCGCGGAGTAGTATAGTTTTTAGTAAGTCCGGTTCGTTCCACAGGGAGACGGGCTTATGAAACACTTATTTTTATATAATTATATTTGTACAAAATATATAAATATATAAGTAGTAATATTATTATAAAAGGGGGGTTTTACCGTTTAATGACCGGTTTGTCGATTCTATATTTTAAGCGCAAAGATAAATGACGATAATTAAAGTGCGTAAAATAATGACAATAAATAAAATGACAGTAAATAAAATTGCGAGTAATAAAATGACAGTAAATAAAGATACGATGAGAAATACAATAAAAGAATTATGCTTATTTAAACTTCCGTAATCATGATGTTTGACGTGTTGATTTTAGTTTTATGCCCATGGGTTAATTGTCCTTTGTCCTGGATTATTTAATATGTCCGTCTGGTTTTTGTCCATAACAGTCCATCAGTCATAAATATAAAATGCGAGTGCCCTCGTCAAATTATTATTATACCCGAAGTTAAATATTCCAACTAATTGGGGATTCGAATTGTAACAAGGTTTTAATACTTTGTTTAATGAATACACCAGGTTATCGACTGCGTGTAAACCAAGGTTTTACTACTTTGTTAACAATTACACCAATTACCCTTGAATGTAATTTCACCCCTGTTTTAATTATTCTAGTGGCTATTAATCCATTCCCGTGTCCGGTTAAATGAACGATTATTCGTACATATAAATATCCCGCCCATCGTGTCCGATCGAGTGTATATGGTAATTTATAGGGACGCCCAATTGTAAATCTTTATATTAACATTAACAAACTTTCATTTAGTTAAACAAATATAAAGCCCATTAATAGCCCATAGTCTAATTTCCACAAGTGTCGTTCTTTTGTCCAAACCCCAATTATGGTACAAAGCCCAATTACCCAATTTTAGTAATTAGCCCAACATCATGATTACTTCGTTTTAAATAAGCATAATAATAACTTAGCTACGAGACATTAATTTAAAAAGGAGAACATAACTTACATTGAGTATTTATCGCGTAGTGTTACACGGACAGAATTTCGACTTCAAAAACCCGTAAAATAACCTTTACATAACCCGAACTAATCTAATATAACACTAATCTATACTATATATACATATATATATTTATTTATATTATACTAGGGAGTATTATTATTATTATGTTGGTGTGGTCTCTTAAAACGAACGAAAACTGGCAAATTTATAGACCAGGCCTGATTCTGATCCTCATGCGACTCGCATGGGAAATAGGCATAAATCCATGCGAGTCGCATGGCCATCAGAATCCAGCTCAATCATTTTTGTTTTCTTGTTCGTCGACATAATTTAAAATAAATATAAATATATAAATAATTAATATAATTATTTATATATTATATTTTATTCTTGTGCATAGTAGACTAGATATTTTTGGTCCGTTGCGTCGGGCGTTTCTTCTTGGCTCGGGTCCCGGTTCCGGATTTTCGGACGTCTTCGCGTATTATTTTATATCGTGTACTTTGCGTTCCGCAACTTGTACTCTTGTCATTTTTAGACGTTCTTCATCAATAATTTGAACCTTTTTAATTGTATCTTGTACATTTGAGCATTTTGGACCTTTGCGTCTTCAATTCTTCGTTTTCGCCTTTTGTCTTCGCACTTATTAAATATAAACGAATATTACTTGAATATGGAACAATTACAACTAAATAATTTACATATTGGGAGGATATTGCTACTAAATATATGTTCATTTGGAGCACTATCACTAACGCTAATCTAAAAGATTTAAGCAACCTATCTTGGACGAAGTCCTAGGTTCATGAACAGAGTGATATACCTAAGAAAGGTTCCGACTTTTCTTAATCCTAGTTGGTATTACTACTATATGAATCTTCCACTTAATACTATAGCTATGCCTTAACATTAACAGATGTGCAATCTTAGATATTCTAAGGTACTGCTAATTGGATTAGACGTCTCTCCTTTGCGATCAATTACTCAACCCCGGATCATTAGACAGCATCACTAGAACACTTCTTCTGACGCGAATCATGCTTTTGACTAGACCAGTATTCATAAGAATCCTATAGTACTAACCTAATCACAATCTTAAGGCGGGCAGCTCTTCTCTGATAGATAGTTACCTTATCTATACGTAGGTACTACACCCTATTGTGACGTTAAGCACACATAACTAGGTCGTCCACATACTATGGCAGGCCCTTTGATTTGGACTTTGGCAGTTCGTTTATTTCTCAAAGGCTTTCCGGGTTTCTACTATTTTTCGATCTAAATTCTCCGTTTTAAGCCCGTTTTCATTGATTCTTTTTGCGTTGTCTTCATAATCTCTTGATCTATCAAACAAGACAAATAAATGCTCAATTTTCTAGAAAAAGTTAATTAATTCGTGCTTTTAGGACTGAATATCGGGGGTAAAAACATAACTTTTTAGCCGATATCAGTACCCGATACCGGTGAGGTTCATTTGGAAAATTGTTTTTTTTTCAAAAAAAAACTTGTCTAGTGTAACAACTAGCATGCTAATTTTAAACTTGTCTAGTGTAACAGCTAGCTTGAATTTTTCAAAATCTCAAATGTTTTTTAAAGATCCTACTTTTTCGAGGGATCAAATTTTTACTACCACACCAGAGATCATCTCCATACCTCAATCAATATCAAATATCCAAAAACAGGTCCTCACGAAAACTCACACACCTACATCGACATCAACAACCCCAACAACATCACTTCCAACACCACAATCCTCACACACAAAAGATGACTCCATCTCGTATCTATATTCGTTGACATATGATGTAGAAACATCGTACATTTTGCATGCTCAGACTCAACATGCTCTTGGTGAACTTAGAGAGGCCTATGTTATGTATCTACAACAAGCACGACGAGCATTTCCTGTAACTTCATGCAACTCACCTGTTGTTTTACCAATGAACAAGCATGGTGATTCTAACCCTAAGAATCGTCATGAGGGGGAGAATAGAACAGGGGGATCTATATTAGAAATGGGTACTTCGTCTATACAAAGATATGAAGATGTGGGTACTTCAAAGGGTAAAAATGGTGTAAATCAAGATGACTTGGAGGAATTTTTTTAATGATACCGCAATGGAGAAAACGGGAGATCAAGAAGTGATGAGGTTGAATGAATTACGTGTTGATGATGAAGGTATAAGTAAAGAGAGCTCAAACACAATAAATGATGGGGAATTTGAAAATCATCTTAAACAACAAGAGGATTCATTCTCTCTACATCAATTTATGAATATTCAAATCCCTTCAGCAGAGTTCTGTCAAAACATTGTGAATGATCTCTACAATCAAACTGATACATCTACACCACTAAATGCAGACATATCATTCCAATCTACTGAAATTCAGCTGACCAGAGATGCTGACTAGAGATACTGACTTTGTACTTGATGATGATGAAGAAGAAAAGTTCATCAAACCACCGTTTCTTGAAGAACAAGCGTATTGCTATTCAGAGTTGAAGACATTAAGAAACCTGAATCTATGAAAGTACTTGGTGTATGTTCTTTCTGCGAGAAGCGAGAATTCCTAAATGATTACTTGAAAATCGGAAATATTTACCAAATTAGAGATGAGGATGACATTGGGGAGAAAAGACAACATGAGCTAACTCAAATCAACAGGATATTATTCATTGATCAAACAAATGTCAGAATGCCTCAATTCTTCATGGTTCGTGCAGGCAGAAATGAATACATATTTTGTGAAGCTGATTTTGAACAATTAAGAAAGGACATCAGATTTATCTATAACTACTTGGTGAATATTGAAGAAACTCGAATTCAACACTCAATAGTAATAAGGGCTGCTCGGAGGATTATAAAGGATTCCATGAGATGGGTTGTCATTGAAGATTTTCATTTAGGCCTTGAATCCTTACAAAGCAAAAATGGAATATCGGCACCGAATCAATACGTCAAAGACCTTGAACTATGGCTAATGCTACATGTGGTTATAGAACCAGAAGGATTCAACTTCACTAACTCCAATTATGTGAAGATATTTGTGAGAACTTCAGACTTAAAGAGATACTCTGAAGGTACGCTGCAGTTTGCACTAAAACTCTTGAAGATCAAGCTGGATAACTCGTGTAATCTTGATGAAGAGAAATAGATAACCAAGTCTCTAATACACAAAATCCGGAGGAGACTGAGTATGCGTCAGAACATGAGGAAATATGAGAAGTTGAGAAACTTTTCATCAAAGATTAATTTCAAAGGAATAAAGTTCCTGAGAGAAGCGAGAATTCCTAAATTTCAAAAGATTAATTTCTGTGAGAAGCGAGAATTCCTAAATGATTATTTGAAAATTAGAAATATTTACCAAATCAGAGATGAGGATGACATTATGTAGTAAAGACAACATGAGCTAACTCAAATCAACATTATATTAATCATTGATCAAACAAATGTCAGAATGCCTCAATTCTTCGTGGTTCGTGCAGACAGAAATGAATACATATTCTGTGAAGCTGATTTTGAACAATTAAGGAAGGACATCAGATTTATCTATAACTACTTGGTGAATGTTGAAGATACTCGAATTCAACACTCAATAGTAATAAGGGCTGCTCGGAGGATTATAAAGGATTCCATGAGATGGGTTGTCATTGAAGATTTTCATTTAGGCCTTGAATCCTTACAAAGCAAAAATGGAATATGGGCACCGAATCAATACGTCAAAGACCTTGAACTATGGTGAATGCTACATGTGGTTATAGAACCAGAAGGATTCGACTTCACTAACTCAAAGTATATGAAGATATTTGTGAGAACTTCAGACTTAAAGAGATACTCTGACGGTACGCTGTAGTTTGCACTAAAACTCTTGAAGATCAAGCTGGATAACTAATGTAATCTTGATGAAGAGAAGGAGATAACCAAGTCTCTATTTCACAAAATCCGGAGCAGACTGGGTACGTGTCAGAACATGAGGAAATATGAGAAGTTGAGAAACTTTTCATCAAAGATTAATTTCAAAGGAATAAAGTTCCAGAGAGAAGCGAGAATTCCTAAATTTCAAAAGATTAATTTCTGCGAGAAACGAGAATTCCTAAATGATTACTTGAAAATTAGAAATATTTACCAAATCAGAGATGAGGATGACATTATGGAGCAAAGACAACATGAGCTAACTCAAATCAACATGATATTAATCATTGATCAAACAAATGTCAGAATGCCTCAATTCTTCGTGGTTCGTGCAGACAGAAATGAATACATATTCTGTGAAGCTGATTTTGAGCAATTAAGGAAGAACATCAGATTTATCTATAACTACTTGGTGAATGTTGAAGAAACTCGAATTCAACACTCAATAGAAATAAGGGCTGCTCGGAGGATTATAAAGGATTCCATGAGATGGGTTGTCATTGAAGATTTTCATTTAGGTCTTGAATCCTTACAAAGCAAAAATGGAATATGGGCACCGAATCAATACTTCAAAGACCTTGAACTATGGCTAATGCTACATGTGGTTATAGAACCAGAAGGATTCGACTTCACTAACTCCAAGTATGTGAAGATATTTGTGAGAACTTCAGACTTAAAGAGACAGTCTGACGGTACGCTGTAGTTTGCACTAAAACTCTTGAAGATCAAGCTGGATATCTAGTGTAATCTTGATGAAGAGAATGAGATAACCAAGTCTCTAATACACAAAATCCGGAGCAGACTGAGTAAGCGTCAGAACATGAGGAAATATGAGAAGTTGAGAAACTTTTCATCAAAGATTAATTTCAAAGGAATAAAGTTCCAGAGAGATTAAAGATTGGGAGTATTTTTCTTTCATGATTGACACTAAGGGGAAGAATGTTAGAACCTTAAATTGTACTTTTGTAGTGTAAATTGTGAGACATATATAATGTAAGGGGGGTATAGATGAGGGCAATATATACCACCTAAGGTCTCTAGTCAATTAGCCATTTTACTTCAACTGAGTTTAAGAAGCTGTGGAATTTATTCATTTTCTATCTGTCTGATTTAGTTGCTTATGTCCATTTTACCTGTCCGCTTTTGTTCTTCACTTATCAATCATTCGATGTCTGCTTCTAAACATGTAATCAGGTCCTAACACCCGGTTCAACCATCAATTCAATTAGATCGTTTTTAATTTTTAGTTCTTATTCTGATTATTTATTGTATATGTTTATGATTTGATTATCTTATATGAGTAATATGTTATGATTTTATTTGCTCGTTTCAGTTTCGTACTTCCTCCGTCTCAAATCTATTGTCCTCGGACAAAAAGTACACAATTTAAGAAAAAGCACATGTCACTTATGTTAACTTTCCACTCTTACCCTTACTTTTTACCAATTTTTTTGTCTTACATATATAAAGTAGACACAAAACAACTTTATCACATTTTTTTCCATTTATTAGAAGTGGACAATTAGTTTGAAATATTTTAAAAATGAATAATGGACAATAGATATGAAACAGAGGTAAATGTACTACTATTTTACCTACAAACTATTTGTTTATTAATTAACGCCATTTTCAAACCTTTAAACATAAAATATCTTAAGACAGCGAAACTCAAGAGTAGTTTATGTAACATTTTAAAAGGGAGTTGATCCGTACACCACCTTGTTTTTGCCATACACTACCAAAACAATTATTTAGACATTTCGACCCTTCCTTTGAGAAGTTAAGGGAAGTTGGTGGTGAATAAAAAGAAGGGTAAAAATGTCCAAATAATTATTTTGGTGGTGTATGGCAAAAATAAAGTGGTGTACTGATCACCTCCGAAAAATGCTTCAAACTAAATACTCATCTTAAACCAGACCATAATATTCAGTCAAACAAAACATCCGTTAATCATTCATCAATCACTATGGAAGAAGAGAGAGAAACCTTAATAACAATAACAGACACCAATAAACCAAAGTCAAAGTCAAACTATTGGATTATTGATACACTTGAATCAACCTGGTTTTCATGGATCTTTGTTGATCAATCAAACCTATTTAAAGCTACACTTTCATGGTCAATTTTTTTCATGTTTACTATTGGTGTTCCTATTTTATCACATATTGTGTATCAATGTAATTCATGTGATCATAATCATCAACGACCGTTTGATATGATCGTACAGTTTTCACTATCGATCTGCTCAGCTTTATCGTTCATTAGTTTATCGTCGTTTGCTCGAACATACGGTCTACGAAGATTCTTGTTTCTTGATAAGTTGTCTGATGTTAGTGCTGAAGTTCGTGATGGTTATTCCGATCAGCTTCATGTAAGTTCTCCCTAGCTTTTTTATTTGTTTTTTTTTTTTTTTTTTTTTTTGCTTATTTCTTACGGAGTATTATCTTGTACGTTTACTAAAGTACAAGTTAGAAAAATATTTAACGTCATATGAAACTAAAATTTAAGTCAAGTATAAAACATGTTAACGACAACTTTTAGTCGTAACAAAGTCTTTTAAAAGTAAATTCGAAAGTTATAAATAATAATAATAATTATATGATTAATAGTAATAAAATGTGGTAAGAGTTTATATAGCGCGCGAGAAGAAGGATCTAGAGAGAAGGTAGGAAATAATATTTTTTTTTTTTTTTTTTTCCTTTTCTTGAAATTTCATTTTACAAACATTAAGATCACGTGAAAATATAAACATTAAAAAAGACATTTTGTGAAGAATGTTACTATTATTTTGGCGAGAAAACGCTCGCTGACATAACATATAACATTCATCGCGATGAATGTTATTCTTCGAGCCTTTTGTTTAGGGTTTAGAAATTAGCGTTTAGAAATTCGAGTTCAGAAATTAGGGTTTAGGGTTTAGGGTTTAGATTTAGTTTTTAACACGCACTGTTTAGAATTTAGGGTTTAGGATTTAAAGTTTTGGGTTTAGGGACTAAACCGAAAAACACTAAACCCTAAACCTAAAACTCTATATAGAGCTATATTTTGGGGAAAAAAAACTTAACATAAGATGAAAAAAGCGTTCGAAAAATAACATTCATCACGATGAATATTATCAAGAATAACATTTATCGATGAATGTTATTTCTTCGAGCATTTTCTGGTCAAAAACATCTACACAAAGTATCTTTTTTAAATGTTCATATTCTCACATAATCTTAATGTTTGTGGGGAAAAAAAATTTACTTTCACCCTTATCCGCACATGGTCACTTCCCACTTGATCACTCCCAACTAGTAGTTGAATTATCTCGGCTATACAATGTAATTCAAGACCCAATCAGTAGACATTACATTAGTAGTAGAAAAGAATCTATATATATATATATATATATATATATATATATATATATATATATATATATATATAGTACTACCCCTTCACCACATCTACAAGCATTAATTAATGTATATTGTACAACCTTTTTTATATGAGCATTGTACAAACATTTATTCATATCATACAAGCATTTATCTACATTTTATTTATATTGTACAAATATTCATTTATATTAAACAACATTTTTTTTTAAAAAGTTATAAATCGAGACATACTTATTTCCTAATAATTGATAATGATTAATATATTGTATAATGTTTACCCTATAATACATTTAGTACTACCACTTTGTGTGTACAGGGCCGGGCCTGGCTATGGGCAGGCCGGGAGGCCGCTCAGGGCATCAACAATCAAGGGGCATCAAATTTAAGTTCTTAATTTTTTTAGTGTATATAAATTTATTTTTTACGCTATAATAATCTGATTATAAAGGAGTTTTAGATAGTTTAGTCCTGATTATTGAAATCAAAATGAAAAGTTAGAACACTTGTTGAACTCCATTAAAGTTGCAGATGATGAACTTGTGGGGAAGACAAAGTGAAACAGACTATATGTTGTAATAATTTACTTTTAATGTTCTATTTTCTCTTAATGCCCCTGTACTAAAGTAGAAGTAACATTTAAGCTCTTACTATGTTTCTTGGTGTCCTCATTTGACCCGTATTATAAAACACATTTCATTCAACCCTTATATTTTGAAGTACATTTACTTTACTAATATCTATATCTATTATAATAAATAACGTACTGACAAAAAACTATTTAAAACGTTAAATATTTTTAGTTTTTGGCTTTCTTCAAATCTAATATACTTCTAGTTTGAATCAGTACTAGATTAAAACTATTAATATTTTTAGATGAAAATGAATGGTTATTGAATAGGTGTGGAGACAAGATGTGTATAATCACTGTTACAAACTTTTAAAAAGTAGTATTATTGTGTTTAGTAAATATATTAGCGGTATCCTTTGGGTGAATTTTCATAGACCGTCAAAAAACTTAAAATCAGCATCGAAAACACATTTTTTTGTTTATTAACAAAACTGAGTAGGGGCATATTTCGGCAATCTCGCCTAGGGCATTGAAAAAGTCAGGACCGGCCCTATGTCTGTATTACAACTTTTGTTTAATCAAATAACTATTTTTGTGTTATTAGAAAATTAATCAATAACAACGTGACAATTAAGAGAAAGAAAATTATGTAATTTTTACTACTGATATGGAAGTAGTAACAAATAGTAATATATTAGATTGGTCTAACTAAACTCTATGTTATTAGATTTATTTCATCATATAAACAGCTACAAGTTAAGACTATATTTTTTGGTTTAATATATATATTAAGGTTATTATTATCGAGTTGCCAAGTAAAACACTTTATAAGGTTTTGTCCAAAAGAAAATAAAGTTGTGAATTCGCCCGCACAGGACATAAATCGTTTGGGTATGGGCATGATTGAAATTTTTTTACCGTGACAAGAAATTTAATGTTTATGACCCACAAACTTTCGGTTACACCCATTATACGTAAGCGATTTGCGACTTGGCGTCTCGGGCAAAATTCGGCTACGCCTATTCGCAACCGATTTGGGTTTGGCTTATTCATCGCGACTTCTAAACTTTGAAATGTCATATCTTTTGATTCTTAGCTCCGATTTGGTCACCGTTTTTTATTGAAACGGTGTATTTTTTTCGAAGTTTTATCCGAATTAGTCACCGTTTTTTATTGAAACAATGTATTTATTGAGATGTGTGGTTTCTAATTTTTGTTAGTTATTTAAATTGATTGAGAGGTATTTTTTATATAACTCCATACATGTTGTAAATTTAAATTGCAATTTGAATAAAGAACATAGATCTCAAATCGCACATTTTTACCTTGAAAGCAAATTGCAAAACGAGGTCGAATATTGGAAAAATCGAGTTTTCTAAATAGATATATCTATAAAAAAAGACAGTGTGATTAAATCGGAGTTAAGAATTAAAAATATGACATTTATAAGTTTAAGGTTGAATCTGAAATCAAATCATAAACCATATGCAAATCGGTTGCGAATAGCCGTATCCGACTTTTGATCTAGTCGCTTAGTAGCAAATAGCTTGCGAATGGGCGTATCCGAAAATTTCCGGATCATGGTCGAGAAATTTCTAGTCGCGACTGAACATTTTCAGTCGTGCTTAAAAATCAGCCATATGCAAACAAGTTGCGTCTTGCTTTGGGCAAATTCGCATTTTAATTTTATCTATTTGGACAAAATGTCATAACACATTTTTTTTTTAGTATTTTGCTGATAAATCCGTTTTTATTTATCTCAGCAAGTGCTTATTTTTATTTCAATCAAGCAATTCTATTAAGTATTAAGTATATATATGATATGATATTACATTGATGAATAATATATTTGAATATTAACCAAAACAACATATTTTACTTATAGCATATTTTATTTTAACAATTTGTCTCAAATACACCTAAAAAAATAAAAAATAAAAAAAATAAAAAAATAAAAAAAAAATTGTGATTTGCAAGTGACCTTTTCAATTTGCGAATGACCTTTGCGATTTGCGAGTGACTTGAATTTCTCGGGCATTTTAGGTAATATCCCTATTTGGTGTGGAGTCATAAAACTATTTATTAAACATTTTGCCAACATCAATGCGATTTAAAGTCTCGGGAGGTTTTCTTAACCTTCGATGGTACTGTCAACATCGCCGCGAATTTAGTTTTCTACTAACGTGTGTGTGGGTGGCATATGATCGCGAACGTGAGCAAATCCCCTCAGGGTAATGCCGATGTCGTCGTTAAAAAAAAAATGTCTTAATATTCAATATAAATATTTAGGTATTACCAAAAAGTCATTAGTCAAGGAGTATTGATGAACTCCTTCAACTAAGATGTTGCTAGTTCGAGTACAAGAGTCAACATTCGTAAATATGTGTGAATACGTAAGGCGTGTTAGTTTGTCTATTCAATTAAAAAATTATTATATCCAGGCATATGTGTAACTTATTTAGATGGGAAGTATTAATAAAATAAATTTATTTATATTTAAGTTTATACTACTTTAATTTGATAGTGAGCTATATACGAAGTACGTGTTAACTTTTTTATTGAACTTATGACGAATGGTAGGTTTGGGTCATTTTACTGTAAATTTTTTGACCCGTGATTGAGACACCTTTTTTGTCCATTTTTCTTTTCATGCATTTTTATTAATTTTAATTATTAGATTTGAAAAGCACAGGTTACAGAAAATGACCAAAGCCTAGATAACTTACAAACAAGGTTCTACTACGTATAAGATAAAGCGCAAAAAATAAAATAAAAAAGTCCAAAATGATACTCCGCATCACTTTTCCTAATGAAACTGGATTTTTCTGTTCACAAGGAATGTTAGTAAAGTAGTCAAAGGTATGCACATGCGTCAGTGCGTGTAGAGTTACCTTAAAAAATCCCCATTTGTAACCATGCATAAGCGGAGCTTACTGGAGCACTCCCAGGGTATTCGTTCAATAATTATTGCCGATCAATCATGTTGTGGTACTTATACCCAAAGGGGTGCCCACCCCGTCAGGATTTAAAAAAAAAATACACTAAAAAAATCATTACTAAAAGATGAAGTTTTTTTTTTACTATTTATCCCCTGTCACTGGTTTCGCCCCATCTGTAGTTGTCTCTAAGTTCCCACTGACTCTTGCTAATATTAACAGCATTGGCAACACTTAACCAATGTTTAGCTAATCTTTTCTTGCCAAAAATTTCGTCAAAGCATAATTCATTACGGATGTTTTGCTTTTAAATACTTTTATATTTTGCTTTTAGATCCGTACTATAATTTAATTGATTAATTTACAGTAGTTGAGGAAGTGTGTGATAGTTGGGGTGATATGCGATGAGTTAGTCAATAGAAATAAATGAGAATAAATGGTAATGTAACGTCGATGTGGCAATATTTTAATTTGAAGAAGAGCGTCATAATTATCAGGCCTGAACCCAGTGGCGAATCTAGGATCGTAAATCAATGGGGTCGTAAATTTTTTTTTCTCGATAACTTACTCAAACGAAAAAGTGAATGTGTCAGTTCAGGTCGAGTCGGGTCGGATTTGATCGAGTCATTACAAACATTATTAAACAAAAGCATATCATTAATACAAAATATCGTATATTCAATCTACAATATACTAAATACGACTTTTAATTTTGTCTATGCGGTTTCATACGATAAAATTCATCAACAATTACATCATTGCTAATACAATATAACACATATTTCTCAATATATGAAATTAGACAATCATTTATAAATGGATCTCCACCCAAAATTTATGATCAACAAAGAATAATGGAATAAACTTATGAGTTTTACTTCCGATCTCTCGTTGCTGAAATAAGTGATTTCGGGATTGACATGGACCTTTAACAAAACATAATAATTATCCATACGCCACTATCTAAAAGAATAAATCGTACCATATATATATATATATATGTATATATATATATATATATGTATATATATATGTATATATATATATGTATATGTATATATATATATATGTATATGTATATATATATATGTATATGTATATATATATATGTGTTTGTGTTACCGTGTATGAGAAAACAAAAACAAAAACAAAAAGAGTTCATTTTTTCTTTATATGTTTGTATACTCCCCGTTTATTATTGGTGTATATTATAAAATCATAAGTGAGTGACTTTTTAAGTATTACCTCTATTCCAAAGTAATAGTTATGTTTTGACTTTTCAAAGTTTTTATTTCTTAGGTTTGACTTTAAATAACTTTTTTTTATTATATAATATTTGATGAAAGTTATATCAAATGAAAGCACATATAAAACTTAATATATACATATAAATTTTATTAAATATTATATAACACAAAAAAAAATATATTAAAAGTCAAAGTTAAGAACTAAAGACTTTGAAAAGTAAAAACATGACTATTTTGAAAGCCATCTCGGTCAGAAATTATCGATAAAGGTACACCGTGACGGGCTACGATCTCTTTAATGTAAAGTTGTGCAAGTTTTTCCATTTTGTCGGTTTCCTTCATAGCTAGGAAGTGGGCGGATTTGGTGAGACCGTCTACAATAACCCAAATGGTATCATAACCGCCCACCGTTTTTGGTAGTTTGGTGATAAAGTCCATCGTTATTCTTTCCCACTTCCATTGTGGGATTTCGGGTTGTTGAAGTAATCCGGATGGTCTTTGATGTTCGGCTTTGACTTTGGAGCAACTTAGGCACTTTCTCACATAAGTAGCAACGTCCCTTTTAATGTTCGGCCACCAATATTGTTCTTTAAGATCGTGGTACGTCTTGCCAGCCCCGGGATGAATCGAATACCTTGACTTATGGGCTTCGTCTAGAATAAGGCTTCGTAAATCCCCATAACTAGGCACCCAAATTCTTCTGGCGAAATATCGGAGTTCGGTCTCCTAAACTTCGAATCGTGAGGCGAGAACGTTCAAGCGTTCGAGAGAGATGTTTTCATCCGTGAGAGCCTCGTCTTGGGCTACACGAATTTGATTATTGAGATTGGTGTGGATGGTGATGTTTAAAGCTCGGACACGAAGATGCACCATTCTTTCCTTTCGACTTAAGGCATCGGCTACTACATTTGCCTCCCCGGGATGGTAACGAAGCTCACAATCGTAATCATTCAAAGTTTCAATCCACCGTTGTTGTCTCATGTTTAGTTGCTTTTGATCGAAGATGTGTTGGATGCTTTTGTGGTCGGTGAAGATGGTACTTTTGGTCCCATAAAGATAGTGTCTCCACATTTTGAGTGCAAAGACAACGGCTCCGAGTTCGAGATCATGTGTCGTATAGTTCCGTTCATGGATTTTCAATTGTCGGGAAGCATAAGCAATAACCTTCTTTCGTTGCATCAATACGCACCCAAAACCATGTTTCTAGGCATCGCAATATACAACAAATCATCATTGCCTTCGGGAAGTGACAAGATAGGGGCGGTGGTTAACTTTTTCTTCAAGATTTGAAACGCGGATTCTTGCTCGGTTGACCAAATGAATTTCCTTCCCTTGTGAGTTAACGCGGTTAGAGGACGTGCAACCAAAGAGAAATTTTCGATGAACCTACGATAATACCTGGCGAGGCCTAAGAATTGTCGAATGTGAGTAGGAGTAGTAGGGGTTTCCCATTTGCTAATGGCTTCAATTTTTACGGGATCGACCTTAATACCTTGGTCGCTTACAACATGACCAAGAAATTGAACTTCCTTCAACCAAAATTCATACTTGGAGAATTTGGCATAGAGTCGTTCTTGTCGCAAGAGTTCAAGCACGAGTCGAAGGTGTTGTTCGCGTTCTTCTTCGCTTTTAGAGTAGACCAAGATATCATCGATGAATACAATAACGAACTTGTCGAGATACGGTTTGCACACGCGGTTCATAAGATCTATGAACACCGCCGGTGCATTAGTTAGACCAAATGGCATGACAAGGAATTCGTAACTACCATAGCGAGTCCGAAAAGCGGTTTTGGAGACATCTTCCCCCTTAACCCTTAGTTGATGATAACCCGAGCGGAGATCGATTTTTGAATATACACAAGATCCTTGTAGTTGATCAAAGACGTCGTCGATGCGTGGAAGAAGATATCGGTTCTTAACCGTCAATTTGTTTAATTCACGATAGTCGATGCACATCCGTAGGGATCCATCTTTCTTTTTAACGAATAAAATCGGTGTGCCCCATGGTGAATGGCTAGGTTGGATAAAACCACGGTCAAGTAGTTCTTGAATTTGACTTTGCAATTCTTGTATTTCGGAGGGAGCAAGTCTATACGGTGCACGTGCTATGGGCGCGGCTCCCGGAATAAGATCGATTTGGAATTCTACCGGTCGATGAGGTGGAAGACCCGGCAATTCTTCGGGAAATACATTGGAAAATTCACTAACAATTGGCACATCATCGATATGCTTCTCATCGGTCTCGACTTTCTTAACGTGGGCTAGAATCGCGAAACAACCTTTACAAAGGTATTTTTCAACTTTGAGGCACGAGACGAGGTTGAGTCCGGTGCAACTCTTATCGCCATAGACAATCAAGGGTTCACCATTCTCGATAGGAATTTGAATCGCTTTAAGATCACAAAGGATGTGAGATTTCGTTTTGGCTAACCAATCCATACCAATTATTACATCGAAATTCCCTAGTTCTATAGGTATCAAGTCAATCTCAAACTCTTTACCCATTAAGTTTAACGTACTCCCCCGATAAAATTTGTCGGCACTCAATAGTTTCCCGTTGGCCACTTCAATGGTATAAGTAGTATCTAGTGGGAGTGGTGGAGTGCTAAAAGAATGAGTCAAAGTCTTGGATACAAAACTCTTATCGGTGCCCGAATCGAATAAGCAAGAGGCGTAAGAATTGTTGAGAAGAAACGTACCCGTGACTAGTTCATTGTCATCTCGGGCTTCCTCGATGTTAATGTTGAAAGCTCGGCCGCGTGCATTGGGGTTAGCTTTCTTCTTTGGGCATGCATTTCTAAAATGACCTTGTTGGTCACATCCGTAACAAGTGACCGTCTTTGGTGCATCGGGCTCCTTTCGAGCGACGGGGGCGTCGCTTCTACAATCGTTGGTCATATGACCACTTCCTTGGCACCGGTGGCAAATTAGCTTGCCACATTCACCAAAGTGATGCTTGTGACATTTGTTGCAAAAAGGTTTGGCTCTGGCATAACTTTTCTTGCCATCGGAGGTGAAAGGCTTTTTGGTGAAGTTGTAGTTGCTTGATTGAGTGGCTTCCCATTTTCTTTTGTTTCCACCTGACTTATCCTCGGCTTTAAGTGCCGGCACTTCAATTTCGTCCACTGTTTCTATCAATTGGCGGGCCATCTTTAAAGCTTCTTGTAGGTTGGCGGGTTTAAATGACATTACCCCGTGTTTGATGCTCTTAGGAAGGCCATCCATGTAAAGTTCAACTCGTAGAGGCTCGGGATTTACAAGGTTTGGACACATTAGAGCTAGCTCGGCAAACCGTTGATTATAAGCGTTGAGGTTGTTTCAGACCGCTTTCAAACTTCTTAGCTCGCTTTCGAGCCTTCGGGTCTCTTCGCGCGGAAAGTATTCGGTTTTTCTTTTAAATCGGACCAAGAGAGAACGTGAGCTTCATCAGTACCCACCGATTGTACATACGTATTCCACCATGTGAGAGCGATACCGGCGAAAGTGTGAGTGGAAAATTTGACCTTATCTTGGTCCCGGCAACCGCTTATGCTAAAAACGACTTCCGTTTGATCAAACCATCGAGTAAGAGCAACCGGTCCTCCGGTCCCATCGAAATTATGAGGTTTGTACCCCATGAAAGCTTTGTAGGAGCATCCCTCGTTTGAGTTTTCGACTCCATGATTGTTGTTGTTTTTGTGGTTGTTGTTATTGTTGCTGGAGGAGTGACCGGCCATGGCCGCATCTACGACGATGGCTATCATTCGTTGAAGAGCTTGTTCGGGAGTTTCATTGCGTGGAACTCGGCGAGGAGGCATTGTTCCTTCAAGACACAAGTATATAATTGATTAGTATTCTAAATAATACTAATCGTGATATGGAATAAAGATAGAGAGAAAATTTTCCTTGACCCGCCTTAAATTCTTTATGTCATAATGTCGGAACGTCCATATGAGTCACCGTAATATAATCCCGGCAATTATATTACCCTAATTCATATGTGCATTTGACATTACCTCATAAGGTCAAGATGGCGTGTCAATCAAATTAAACAACGTGATATTAAGATGAAGTAAGAGTTAGATACGAATAGAAGAGTTCAAGTATAAATGCACAAGTAGTCAAGCAAGTCCTACTTCAAGTCTATATGCCGGTTGTAGTCTAGACTCACTAATGTACCCTATGACTCGGGATTGACACCAATGAACTCTTAATCCCTACAACCAACGCTCTGATACTGTAACGACCCTGGTTTTTCCAACGTTATTTATTAATAATTATTATTATTAATACGCTTGATTAAACGAATGTATGTTATTACATTTACATGTTGCTTTAATTGCCCGTACTTGAACTTTAAATGCCCGAAACGTCTTTGTGACACCCGGAACTTGCACGAATAATATTTTAAGATATTATTTACATTCATGATTAATTTTATTAATCATTTTAATTAACTAAGGCTATTAGTTAGTTACTTGGGCTTAACTTGGACTTTTAGTGGATTAATTGTTAAACTACTTGCAACTTGGGCTTTATTAGTTAATGGATTAGTGTAAGCCCACCCTACTTCTATTTATGAGTTAACTAGCCCACATGACCCTTGTAAGTGTTAGTTGGAAGGTTAACTAGATAGTTAAAGGCTTTAGGAATCTTGTTACTTGCTATCCCCATGCACAACCAACTAATAACCAACTTTAAGCCTTCTTTACATGCAAATGACCACCAAACAAACCTCTTCCCCCCTTGTTGCTGCAGAATGCCGAAACCTTTGAGCCATTTAGTGGTGTTTTGGTTTCCATTTCTTCATTACAACTTACATACAATACTCTCTCATTTACACACACATAAAATACTTGAAACTTCTCTCAAACTTTACTCTCTTTTTCTCTCATATACTTGTAAGTATGATGAACTTTTTCTCTTCTCCTCTCCTTGTAAAAACTGATTTCAAACACCTCTCAATCATCATCAATCTTTGTTGTTATTACTTGTTCTTGTTAAAGATTAATTACTTGTCTTGATTACTAGTTATTATTTACTTACTTACTTGTCTTTCTTTACCAAGTTACAAGATCAAACTTTCTAGTTTTGATTCTTCATTTATATCTTGTATTTAACAAGAACATCAAGAACATAATCTCTCTAGTTATGTTCTACATATTTTGTTTCAAAGAATTAAAATTCATAGTTGTATAAACTCTTTACTTGTAGTTCTTGAAGTAACTTTGAAGTTACTTCACTTAAAGATCAACTTGGGTTGAATCTTTAAAAGTAAGAGCAACTATGAATCATCTTCTTGTTTAGTTAACTTTCTACTTTATTTATTTCAAAGATTTAAAGTTTATAATCTTTATAATTGTTACTTGTGTTCTTGTTTGTTGTATGTTACTAGAATACCACCTTCATGGTTGGTTTAGGCTTATCATTCATTTTTATTTATTTCTTATTGTTAGTTGCTTACTACACATTTGAACAAGGACATGAAACCAACAAGAGCTTACACTTTGGTGCAAGTATCATGGATCCAACACTTGGTTGTGATCTTTCTTAGTGTTCATGAACTTGTTCATAAACTTACATGTAACCTTGGTTCATCAAACACCTACAACACTTGCACTTGAGTTATGATGGACAAACCTTGGTCAAAATGATGTTAACACATCAACGAGTTGTACACTTGAAGCTATACGCATCAAGGATGAGAACCGTGATGAACATCAAGCACCGAGACAACCGGAACTCTCCAAAACCCACTGTTCTGTCCAAAACCTACTGACCTGATGTTTCTGGAACAGACCAGTAGACCTGGGCTGTTCTAACCTTGATTTTTAGATAGAACTTTTCGAGTAGATAACTTTTCATATAGGACTCGTCTTAATCCGAGTTACGGTTTAGGATTTATGGCCCTCCGATCATTACCATGTCCTTTAACGTTGTGCAGAAATTTCTGACCTACTCGCACTTAGACCGTCGCCACGGTCAAACCAAGACGAGTTTGCTTCTGTAAATTTTACCACACTTAAGGGACTCATAGGCGGAGCCATGACCACTGGTCTCACCTTAATTCAGTAAGGGTAGAGGCCGTGGTGACTGACCGAAGTCAGCCTTTGTTTTAAATGACTTTCATAAACGAGTCTTACTTGTTACCTTTTGTTTAATGATGATTGATGATGACCCTTATGACCTTAATTACGTACTTGTAAACCTTTTGAGACGACTTATTGACTTAGTGCTATTTGACTTAGGTTGAGGACGTTTGGACCGTTACTTGCACACCACTTTCCGACTACTACCTTACCATTACTACTAATCATTGTGAGTTATAGCATTCCCTTTTTACTTTAACTTATTTTGGGAACTGAGAATACATGCGGATTTTATGTTTTACATACTAGGCACGAGTACTTAAACTTTATATATGTGTGGGTTATATAACGGCAGAAACATTCCCTTTAGCTCGGTAACGTTTAATCATTGGTTTTTGAACCGTGAACGCGAATCTTAGATATGGATCCATAGGGTTTGACATCCCCACTCGGGCTAGTAGCGCTAGCATTTAACGAGTGTTTAATACTTCGAGGTTATACGCACTTGCCAAGTGCACTTTAAGGGGGTACATTAAACGTTAAGTTAGTTACCGGGTGCCCACGGTTAAGCATATACTTTTACATACTTTTGAAACGCTCGTTGTAGCACTGAAATCTCGTGGCCTACTTACATTACTGTTATACATAAACTATAGCTCACCAACCTTTGTGTTGACCTTTTTAAGCATGTATTTTCTCAGGTGCTTGAAGTCGCTTCCGCTATCTTACTAGTCGTGCTGTAGAACCCGCTGCCTAGAGTTGTTATCGCATGACTACTTATGTTGCATTCAAACTTTTTACTTATGAACTTATGTTATGTAACGACCATTATGGTCACGTACACTTATTTAATGCTTCTACTTAGCGAAGCATACTTTTGATTTGTAAAACAATTGACGTATGTTATGACGTCACTTTTATTTATAAATGTAAACTCTGTTTTGAAAATGCATATAGTACTTAACCTTGTAATGATCCTGTTGTTGATGGTCCGTACATGATGATTTAGTACGGGGCGTCACATTTGGTATCAGAGCATTGGTTGTAGGGAATTAGGATGCATTAGTGAGTCTAAGACCGACCCGAGTAGGATTCACTAATAGGGCTAATCTACAACTTGTTAGTTTACTTGTTTCCGCTGAACTTACTGCATGCTGCTGCTTACTGTTACTGCTATATGCCGTATGCTACTACGTGATTTCACTACTGCATGCTATTACTTGCTTTCGATTGCATGCTAGTTTCGTACGATTACTGATATTGCCATGCTACTTATTGTTATACATGATATAAACTGTTGGCCTATTATTTGCTTGCTTTATGACATACTGACATGGAAAATTTATTTTTCCTTGTTCAGATGTCGGACATTCCACCTACTGACATCCCGAGCGGCTCAGGCCCCGTTGTTCCACCCACTGCTGCACCTGTTGCTGCTGCTGCTGCTGACATTCCGGCCCCGACACCCACTGGCGACCCCGGCGCCTCTAGTTCTGGAGCTAGCTCTAGTGTGCCTATCCCGGCGTCTTCTTCCAGACCCCTGAGGCAACTGGCTCGCATTGGTGGCATAGATATCCCCGCGGAGTTTGGGGAGGGTCCTTTCCGTAATCATTGGCGCACACCTTGCCGACGCACTGCCGACGGCCGCTTAGCCGTGATTACGCCAGGCCGACACCGACAGATGTTGGCCGCTTTCGGATATGTTGAGCCACCCGCGCCACCACCGCATGATTCAGACGACGGTTCTTCCACCGATGCTTCTTCAGACGACACCTCATCTGACGACTCCAGTGATGAGGAGGATCCCGCTGACCGACCGATTCAGGCACCTTCTACCCCGCCAAAGAAGCGGTATCGCTTCGCTGGCATAATTCCCGGTCGTACTGTCACTGACGCTTATGGTCGGCGTCGTAGGATCACTGCACGTAAACGGCTGGTGCCGTACCCCGCCGACCCACTGATATTACCGTCTCCACCCAGAGCCGGACCATCCACTTCAGCACCACCGGCTCCACCTGCACCGCCAGCACCACCTGCCCCATCACCTTCCTCTAATGAGGAAATGAGGCGAGAGATTGAGATTCTCCAGACTCGAGTTACTGAGCTCGAGGAGCAGATGGCTCATGTTTTGGACATCTTGTACCCACCATCGCCGTAGGACTTTGTACTAGATTCTGTATTGTAATCTCTTTTGTAATTTCATATTTCACTTATGTAATGTACGAACTTATTGTAATGTATGAACTTATTATCATTAATGAATGGAATTTGTGTTGTTACTTTGTGCGCAAATGTTCTATTTACATTATCATATCATGGTTTTGTGGTACTTATATATGCTTGCATTACTTAATCAACATGTGTTGTGCTGCTTTCATGTTGGTTGTTATATACTATATTATTATTATTTGCATAATGGATTTTGACTTGAGTCAAAATGTTTGTATAGAACATCATGGCCAACGGGAGATCTATCCCTACCGCGGCACAAATTGAGGAAATGATTAACGAGCGAGTCGCTGCTGCACTAGCTGAAAGACAACCCCAAGTTCCACCACCACCGCCTGTCAATCCACCTGTCGTCCGAGATGGGTGTACTTACAAGGAATTCCAAAACTGCAAGCCACACTACTTCAGTGGCACTGAGGGACCCGTCGGTCTCACCAGATGGTTCGAAAAGTTGGAATCGGTATTCAGGGTTAGCAACTGTTCTGAGGCTAACAAAACGAAATTTGCATCTTGCACGCTGTCTGATGGCGCGCTCACATGGTGGAATACCATGGCCCAAGCGAAAGGAATTGATGAGGCGTATGCTACGCCTTGGGAAGAATTTAAATGTGCTATGATCGAGGAATACTGTCCGAGAACCGAGATTCAAAAGAT
The DNA here is from genome assembly GCF_046630445.1 of Rutidosis leptorrhynchoides. NCBI lineage: Eukaryota > Viridiplantae > Streptophyta > Magnoliopsida > Asterales > Asteraceae > Rutidosis > Rutidosis leptorrhynchoides. The sequence goes on from NC_092336.1 coordinate 267,087,963, forward strand.
GGAAATCGAATTTATGCAATTGAAAACCGTAGGGAACGACCTTAACAGCTACAACCGTAGGTTTTTGGAATTGGCTCTTATGTGTCCAACCATGGTCACCCCCGAATTTAAGCGTTTGGAGAAATACTTCTCGGGACTTCCTAAGTCCATCAAGGGTAATGTTACCTCATCCAAACCACCAAGCGTTCCCGAAGCAATGCGCATGGCGCATACTCTCTTGAATCAAATCATCCTGGACGAGCCGGAGAAGGCTAAGTTTGAAACTGTTAGTGGTGAAAAGAGGAAATGGGACAACAACCACAACAACAACAGGGGTAGGAACTATGATCAAAACCCGGCAAAGCGACATGAAGGGTTTAGGCAAAACAACAACATACACAACAACAACACCAACCCCAACAACAACAACCGCACCAATCCAAACTACAAAGGAACCTTACCACAATGCAATAGGTGCTACAAGCACCACACTGGGTATTGCAATGTTATCTGTGAGAAGTGCCAACGATCTGGACATGTTGGCAAGGATTGCAAGGTTACCACTTTGAATGTGAAGCCAAACCACAACAACAATGGGCCTAAGAAGTGTTATGAATGTGGAAAGACGGGCCATTTCAGAAACGAGTGTCCTAACAAGCGTAAGGATGGCGGACCACCACGTGCTAGAGCCTTCAATGTTAATGCAAGGGACGCTCGCGACAACCCCGACTTGGTGACAGGTATATTCAAGATCAACAATCTTTTAGCTTCTGTCCTATTTGATACTGGTGCCGATAGGAGCTATGTGTGTAGACATTTTTGTGATAAGTTAGATTGGTCGTTAGTTCCTTTGAAGGAAAGTATGCTTGTCGAGGTCGCCAATGGAAAACTTGAAAAGGTTGACCATATTAGTCGTGGAGCTATTATCAACATAGCTGGTGCAGATTTCGAAATTGATTTGATACCTATCAAACTGGGAAGTTTTGACGTGATCGTCGGTATGGATTGGTTGAGCAAGATAAAGGCCGATGTTATCTGTGGAGATAAAGCACTTCGCATACCACAAGGAGATGGCGAACCACTGGTTATCTATGGAGAGAGATGTACCTCGAAGTTGAACCTCATTAGTTGCGTGAAAGCACAAAAGATTATGAAGAAGGGACGCTTTGCTGTCCTAGCACATGTGAAAGCGGTAGAAACTAAGGTGAAGAACGTGAACGATGTGCGTATTGTGAACGAGTTTTCCGATGTCTTTCCCGAAGAACTGCCTGGATTACCGCCACCGAGGGCAGTAGAGTTTCAGATTGACTTAGTGCCAGGAGCTGCACCTGTAGCTCGCGCACCTTATAGACTCGCACCCTCCGAGATGCAAGAATTACAGAGTCAACTACAAGAGCTATTAGATCGAGGGTTTATCCAACCAAGCTTCTCGCCTTGGGGCGCACCTGTGTTGTTTGTAAAGAAGAAGGATGGATCCTTCCGTATGTGTATCGACTACCGTGAACTCAACAAATTGACTATCAAGAATCGATATCCTCTTCCACGGATTGATGATCTTTTTGATCAACTACAAGGATCGAGCGTTTATTCAAAGATCGATTTGCGATCCGGCTATCACCAGTTGAGGGTGAAGGAAAGTGACGTGATGAAAACTGCATTCAGGACCCGTTATGGTCATTATGAGTTCCTCGTGATGCCATTCGGTTTGACAAATGCCCCTGCCGTGTTCATGGATCTCATGAATCGTGTCTGCAAGCCTTACTTGGATAAGTTTGTTATCGTCTTCATAGATGATATCCTCATCTACTCTAAGAACGAAGAAGAACATGAGCAACACCTCCGATTAGTGCTTGAACTCTTAAGACAAGAGCAACTTTACGCCAAATTCTCCAAGTGCGAATTTTGGTTGAAGGAAGTACAGTTTTTGGGTCATGTTGTGAGCGACCAGGGTATCAAAGTTGATCCCGCCAAGATTGAAGCCATCAGTAAGTGGGAGACCCCCACTACTCCAACGCATATCCGCCAATTTCTAGGTCTCGCCGGTTATTATCGAAGGTTTATCGAAGGATTTTCTCTGATTGCGCGTCCTTTGACCGCACTGACTCACAAGGGCAAGAAGTTCATTTGGGAACCCACACACGAATCAGCATTCCAAACTTTGAAGAAGAAGTTAACCTCCGCACCTATCCTATCACTTCCTGAAGGCAGTGACGACTTTGTTGTTTATTGCGATGCATCGAAGAGTGGTTTTGGTTGTGTATTGATGCAACGATCAAAGGTTATTGCCTATGCCTCCCGCCAATTGAAGATTCACGAGCGGAACTACACTACACATGATCTTGAACTTGGAGCCGTTGTCTTTGCACTCAAATTGTGGAGACATTATTTGTATGGAACTAAGAGCACTATCTTCACCGATCACAAGAGTCTCCAGCACATCTTCGATCAGAAGCAATTGAATATGAGACAGCGTCGATGGATCGAGACGCTCAACGACTACGATTGTGAACTCCGTTATCACCCTGGCAAGGCCAATGTTGTAGCTGACGCTTTAAGCCGAAAGGAGAGGACGGCACCTCTCCGTGTTAGGGCTCTGAACATCACCATCCATTCGAACCTCAACAACCAGATCAGAGTAGCCCAAGTTGAGGCTCTCAAGGAGGAGAACATATCTCACGAGCATTTGAACATACTTGTCTCTCGATTCGAGGTTAGAGAGTCTGGACTCCGATGTTATGCCGGAAGAATTTGGGTACCTTACTATGGAGATCTACGAAGCCTGATACTTGATGAAGCACACAAATCGAGATATTCGATTCACCCCGGTGCAGGTAAGATGTACCACGACCTTAAGGAACAGTATTGGTGGCCGAATCTTAAGAAGGACGTTGCGACTTATGTTGGTAAGTGTTTGACTTGTTCGAAGGTTAAAGCCGAACATCAGAGACCTTCTGGGTTACTTCAACAGCCGGAAATCCCACAATGGAAGTGGGAAAGGATTACAATGGATTTCATTACTAAGCTGCCAAAGACGGTGGGCGGATACGATACTATTTGGGTTATTGTTGACCGCCTCACCAAATCTGCACACTTCCTTGCAATGAAGGAAACTGATACAATGGAAAGACTTGCTCAGCTGTACATCAAAGAGGTTGTATCTCGTCATGGTGTACCTTTATCAATCATCTCCGATCGCGATCCCCGTTTTGCTTCCAGATTTTGGCGTTCTTTGCAAGAAGCCATGGGAACTCGTCTTGACATGAGTACTGCTTATCATCCTCAGACTGACGGACAAAGTGAACGAACGATTCAGACCTTGGAGGACATGCTGCGTGCATGTGTCATTGATTTTGGAAAGGCCTGGGAAAGACATTTGCCACTCGCCGAATTCTCGTACAACAACAGTTATCACTCAAGCATTAATGCTGCACCTTTTGAAGCATTGTATGGTCGTAAGTGCCGATCTCCTATTTGTTGGGCCGAAGTAGGCGAAAAGCAAATCACCGGACCCGAGGTAGTTCACGAAACCACGGAGAAGATCGCTCAGATCCAAGCTAGACTTAAGACTGCCCGTGACCGCCAAAAGAGCTATGCTGATCTTAAACGGAAAGACTTTGAATTTAATGTTGGTGATCGTGTAATGTTGAAGGTTGCACCTTGGAAAGGTGTGATCCGTTTTGGAAAACGTGGAAAGTTGAACCCACGATACATTGGTCCATTCGAGATCTTGGAACGTGTTGGACCAGTTGCATACCGTTTGGATCTACCAGCACAATTGAGCTCAGTTCATCCTACCTTCCATGTGTCAAACTTGAAGAAGTGTCTTGCTGCACCCGAACTCATCATACCTTTGGAAGAACTTACTATTGATGACAAACTCCACTTTGTGGAGGAACCTGTTGAGATTATGGATCGTGAGATCAAAACTTTGAAACGCAACAAGATTTCGATTGTACGAGTACGATGGAATGCCAAACGAGGACCTGAGTTTACTTGGGAATGAGAGGATCAAATGATGCGGAAATATCCTCACCTTTTCCCGACTCCTCCATCTACTTCAGCTTAAATTTCGGGACGAAATTTTCTTTAACAGGTGGGTAATGTAACGACCCTGGTTTTTCCAACGTTATTTATTAATAATTATTATTATTAATACGCTTGATTAAACGAATGTATGTTATTACATTTACATGTTGCTTTAATTGCCCGTACTTGAACTTTAAATGCCCGAAACGTCTTTGTGACACCCGAAACTTGCACGAATAATATTTTAAGATATTATTTACATTCATGATTAATTTTATTAATCATTTTAATTAACTAAGGCTATTAGTTAGTTACTTGGGCTTAACTTGGACTTTTAGTGGATTAATTGTTAAACTACTTGCAACTTGGGCTTTATTAGTTAATGGACTAGTGTAAGCCCACCCTACTTCTATTTATGAGTTAACTAGCCCACATGACCCTTGTAAGTGTTAGTTGGAAGGTTAACTAGATAGTTAAAGGCTTTAGGAATCTTGTTACTTGCTATCCCCATGCACAACCAACTAATAACCAACTTTAAGCCTTCTTTACATGCAAATGACCACCAAACAAACCTCTTCCCCCCTTGTTGCTGCAGAATGCCGAAACCTTTGAGCCATTTAGTGGTGTTTTGGTTTCCATTTCTTCATTACAACTTACATACAATACTCTCTCATTTACACACACATAAAATACTTGAAACTTCTCTCAAACTTTACTCTCTTTTTCTCTCATATACTTGTAAGTATGATGAACTTTTTCTCTTCTCCTCTCCTTGTAAAAACTGATTTCAAACACCTCTCAATCATCATCAATCTTTGTTGTTATTACTTGTTCTTGTTAAAGATTAATTACTTGTCTTGATTACTAGTTATTATTTACTTACTTACTTGTCTTTCTTTACCAAGTTACAAGATCAAACTTTCTAGTTTTGATTCTTCATTTATATCTTGTATTTAACAAGAACATCAAGAACATAATCTCTCTAGTTATGTTCTACATATTTTGTTTCAAAGAATTAAAATTCATAGTTGTATAAACTCTTTACTTGTAGTTCTTGAAGTAACTTTGAAGTTACTTCACTTAAAGATCAACTTGGGTTGAATCTTTAAAAGTAAGAGCAACTATGAATCATCTTCTTGTTTAGTTAACTTTCTACTTTATTTATTTCAAAGATTTAAAGTTTATAATCTTTATAATTGTTACTTGTGTTCTTGTTTGTTGTATGTTACTAGAATACCACCTTCATGGTTGGTTTAGGCTTATCATTCATTTTTATTTATTTCTTATTGTTAGTTGCTTACTACACATTTGAACAAGGACATGAAACCAACAAGAGCTTACACTTTGGTGCAAGTATCATGGATCCAACACTTGGTTGTGATCTTTCTTAGTGTTCATGAACTTGTTCATAAACTTACATGTAACCTTGGTTCATCAAACACCTACAACACTTGCACTTGAGTTATGATGGACAAACCTTGGTCAAAATGATGTTAACACATCAACGAGTTGTACACTTGAAGCTATACGCATCAAGGATGAGAACCGTGATGAACATCAAGCACCGAGACAACCGGAACTCTCCAAAACCCACTGTTCTGTCCAAAACCTACTGACCTGATGTTTCTGGAACAGACCAGTAGACCTGGGCTGTTCTAACCTTGATTTTTAGATAGAACTTTTCGAGTAGATAACTTTTCATATAGGACTCGTCTTAATCCGAGTTACGGTTTAGGATTTATGGCCCTCCGATCATTACCATGTCCTTTAACGTTGTGCAGAAATTTCTGACCTACTCGCACTTAGACCGTCGCCACGGTCAAACCAAGACGAGTTTGCTTCTGTAAATTTTACCACACTTAAGGGACTCATAGACGGAGCCATGACCACTGGTCTCACCTTAATTCAGTAAGGGTAGAGGCCGTGGTGACTGACCGAAGTCAGCCTTTGTTTTAAATGACTTTCATAAACGAGTCTTACTTGTTACCTTTTGTTTAATGATGATTGATGATGACCCTTATGACCTTAATTACGTACTTGTAAACCTTTTGAGACGACTTATTGACTTAGTGCTATTTGACTTAGGTTGAGGACGTTTGGACCGTTACTTGCACACCACTTTCCGACTACTACCTTACCATTACTACTAATCATTGTGAGTTATAGCATTCCCTTTTTACTTTAACTTATTTTGGGAACTGAGAATACATGCGGATTTTATGTTTTACATACTAGGCACGAGTACTTAAACTTTATATATGTGTGGGTTATATAACGGCAGAAACATTCCCTTTAGCTCGGTAACGTTTAATCATTGGTTTTTGAACCGTGAACGCGAATCTTAGATATGGATCCATAGGGTTTGACATCCCCACTCGGGCTAGTAGCGCTAGCATTTAACGAGTGTTTAATACTTCGAGGTTATACGCACTTGCCAAGTGCACTTTAAGGGGGTACATTAAACGTTAAGTTAGTTACCGGGTGCCCACGGTTAAGCATATACTTTTACATACTTTTGAAACGCTCGTTGTAGCACTGAAATCTCGTGGCCTACTTACATTACTGTTATACATAAACTATAGCTCACCAACCTTTGTGTTGACCTTTTTAAGCATGTATTTTCTCAGGTGCTTGAAGTCGCTTCCGCTATCTTACTAGTCGTGCTGTAGAACCCGCTGCCTAGAGTTGTTATCGCATGACTACTTATGTTGCATTCAAACTTTTTACTTATGAACTTATGTTATGTAACGACCATTATGGTCACGTACACTTATTTAATGCTTCTACTTAGCGAAGCATACTTTTGATTTGTAAAACAATTGACGTATGTTATGACGTCACTTTTATTTATAAATGTAAACTCTGTTTTGAAAATGCATATAGTACTTAACCTTGTAATGATCCTGTTGTTGATGGTCCGTACATGATGATTTAGTACGGGGCGTCACAGATACCATCTGTAGCGACCCGACAAAATCGTCATTGACGGCGCCGTCTACTTAGGTCCCGTCACGTGGTCATAAGTCTTTAAAACAACGTTTGACCAAAATATGTCGCATTCATTCAAAAGTAAGGATGTTTCAAGGTTTATAAAGTAGTTCAACGACTAAACATGTTACAATGTTTTAAGTACAATTGAAAACTATGCGACACAATTTAAGTTAAGTCAAAAGACGCTCCATGTATGCATGTATACTCGACATTCAAGCAAGTATCAAAAAGAGTGCGGAAGCATGTAGCACATAGCGTTCAAGGTCCTGAGAAAACATATAGAAAACTGTCAACGAAAACGTTGGTGAAATCATAGGTTTAGTAAGTGAGTATGTAAGTTGAACCACAAGATTTATAACGTTGAAATAATAGTAAACCATTCTAAAATTTGTTATCACGAGCACCCAATTATCAAGGCTTAACTAACGTTACCCCATACACATAGTGTTAGAACCTAAACTTATTCTCGAAAATATATTTCATCCGCATAACGGTAGCGAACCGTTCGAATGAGGGTTTGTCAAACCCATATGGCCATACAATATAAGTTCTCGCTTACACCCAGCAAGTGTAACTAATGATAATCGAATTGAGGCATTTTTGTTCTAACTCGTACGTAGAATGTTTGTTTTCGTACTTGTGTTCACTTGTAAAACGAAACGTTTATGTTTTCTCATCCCAAATGTAAGTATAAAAGAGTAAAAGTGGGACTATGATCTCACCTTGAGTGCACGGGTAAATAGGTACTTCAGAAAGTAAACGTGTGCAAAAATAAATGCTAGTCTTGACCTAAACAAATAGGTTGTATCAATATCGGTAAACACGGTCAGTCAAAGTTGTTCAATTACTCCTATGGCTCGTTACGACTCGATTAATATAGCATGTGAGTCAAATTGTCAAGTTTCATGCAAGATATAAGTATAAACGCAAGTTAGAACGATTGCATAAGAGTTTAGTTAAGTTTGACTAAAAGTCAAACTTAGTCAAAGTCAACGGGGTCGCGTCGGGTCGGGTTTCCGACCATTACACATAAAAACGTAGTCATATATAAGCATGTTGGCAAATTTCATGTTAAACGGAGTTGCGAGTAAGCGGGAATAGAATTGCAAAAAATCAAAAATTGACTTTGGTCAGGGAGACTCTCGCGACCGCGAGCCCAAACCTCGCGACCGCGAAGTGGCCTTTTTCAGCATCTGGTGACCGCGAGCCCAAACTTGGCGATCGCGAAGTGCCCTTTTTCAGCAATTGGTGGCTGCAAATTGTGATATGCACAAACCAAACTTCAAATAACCATAAATCATGAACCGTAAACATTTAGAACACGTATCTTATATCGTTGGAAAGGTAATTTAACGAGGAATACAAATAAACACATTTAATCAAACAAAAACATCATTTACAATAACCGAATTCCCAACGAATGATCCTTTTTTTTTTTTTTTTTGAAAAGCAAAAATATTATTATTATATGGAATATTACAATACAAGTCCCTATATGCTTTTATACAATGCTATAAACGAAACGGATCAGCTGAGAAAATATGGAATAATTATCTGAACTTATGATCGGGGGAGACGTAGACTAGATAACACTACGAGGGACGAACTTGCGTAAAAGAACAACAAGCGGGGAAGGAGGGGACAACCGTGCCGATCAAGCGACTACAAAGTTGACACACAACCAACCCATTTAATCTAACCCACATAGGCTATATAGAATAACGAGACCATCCCGATTTGAATTAAGTTATGTTAACCGACGCCTATGCGGTTTGAAGGAGGTGACACGTAAAATGACGGGTTGAGTAGCCATTGATGCCAATCGATAGGTGTTTTCTTCCGTGAACGATTTGAGATCCAGCTAAAGCTTTGAGATTGGATCTCGGAGATTATCACATCGGGGTTCCATATTTTTCCGGAAAAAATCTTTAAGTTCCTATGTTTCCAAATAATGTAGCACGCAATCCATTTAGCAGCTTGCCATATTGAAGAACCAATGGAATTATGTGATATGCCTTGATCCGAGATGATGGCATCATTGATGTTAGAGATACTTATGTTGTTTTGATTCCACCAATCGAGAAATTGTATCCATATTGAAGATACTTTTTGACAATTTAACAACGCGTGATCAATGGTTTCAATTTGGTGCTCACATAAGGGACATAAGATGGTGTGAAGGTCAATTCCTTTTTTATCGAGTTCGCTTCTAACCGGGATTTTTTGTTGAACGGCCCTCCATGAGAAAATGAATATCTTTTGTGGAACGAATTTGTTTTGAGGTAGTGAAAGGTTTCTAGAGTTTGTGCCGTATTTAAGCTTATTGATCAGATTTGACAGTGCTGCTGAAGTGTAGATGCCGGATGTGTCAAGGGAACATTTCCATGAGTCGGGGCGATCTGAAATAATAACAGATGTTATTAGGTTGTTGAGCTCCGTGAGATAGTCCTTTGCACGACCACTAGGAGGGCGGGACCAATCCCAATTACCGATCGAGGTAGAGTTAACGTTCATTATTCTATCAGCAACAGTTGCTTCTTTGCGGGATTCCAACATGAATAGTCTATGAAATGTATCTTTTAAGCACTCAGATCCGATCCATATATCATGCCAGAAGCTTATTGATGTGCCATTTCCTATGCGCTTTGAAATCGAGGATGTGAAGGTTGTGCCTATATTGTCAGCAACTTTTCCAGCTTTAATAATCTCTTTCCAAATGGTGCGACCTGAAATGTTCCTGCATAAAAAGTTAGTATCCAACCCTCCCCCCGGCCCATAAATGCTTTTGATTATTTTTACCCATAATGCATTATCTTCGTTTTTAAAACGCCACCACCATTTACAAAGTAATGATATGTTTTTAGCAAAGAGGGACCCCACGTTTAAACCCCCACAATCGTATGGCAAAATTATTTGGTCCCATTTGATCCAATTAATTTTATTATCGTTTGAAGATCCTCCCCAGAAGAATTTCCGTCTTTTAGATTCAAGTACCTTAAGGATAGCGGATGGTGCATGAAATAAGGAGAAGTAGTATAATGGGATACTACTAAGAATTGATTTGATGGTCGTAAGTCGACCTCCGAAAGAAATAGATTTAGCAGCCCAATCTGAAAGCCTTTTGTCGAATTTCTCAACGATCGGCTGCCACGAGGAGGCGTGAGATGTGGGTACACCAATAGGAAGTCCAAGATAGGAGAACGGGGTATGACCCGCAGAGCAGTTCATGTAGCAAGCCATTTGTTCGGTTTCGGTCGTAGATGTACCTATACCGTAAAGTTTGCTTTTACGGAAGTTAACTTTGAGGCCTGAAATATTTTCAAAACATTTTAGTAGTTTGGAGATATATTTGGCGTTTCTTTTATTCCATTCGCCGAAGAAGATTGTATCATCAGCATATTGGAGGTGTGTAATATTGAGATTGTCATGTCCGATCTTTAATCCTTGCAAATGACCATTGGCTAATGCTCTTTTGACAAGTATGTTAAGACCTTCAGCAACAATGATGAACAGGAATGGCGAAATGGGGTCACCTTGTCGGATTCCTCTTTCAGGGGAAAATTCTTTGGTGGGAGAGCCATTGATTAGTACAGAAGTAGATGATGACCAAAGGCATGCCCGAATGAAACCAATCCATTTTGGACCAAAACCCATGAAGTGCATGGTTTTAAATAGAAAGTCCCACTCAATGCAGTCAAATGCCTTTTCGAAGTCAACTTTAAAGATTAAACCTTTTTGTTTTTTACGTTTTAATTCATCAATTATTTCGTTTGCAATTAGGACACTATCTAGGATATTTCGACCTTTGAGGAAAGCTGTTTGTTCACTACCAATGATTTTATGAATGACCATGGCAAGGCGATTGGAGAGTATTTTGGTGAGAATTTTATAGTAGCTACCTATTAGACAGATTGGGCGATATTCATTTAATCCGATTGGGTTGGGTTTTTTCGGGACTAATGTGAAGAAAGATGCATTACATCCTTTGGAGATTTCTGAGTTTTCCCAGAACCAATCTAGAGATTTAATGAGGTCGGTTTTAATCAGTTCCCAATGTTTTTTAAAGAATCTCATGTTGAAACCGTCCGGCCCAGGAGCTTTAGAGCTATCGCAATTACATATGGCTTCCCATATTTCTTTTTCGTTAAATTTAGCTTCTAGGAGTTGATTGTCCAAGGAGGAAATGTATTCAAGATGTGAAACATGATCGAAAGGGCATTCGTCACGTAAGTGTTTGGATCGGAAGATGTTGTTAAAATAGGAGTATGCTTCTTGTTTTATTAGATTAGGATCTTCAGTCCATGTACCATTAATTGAAAGCCCGTGGATGTTGTTTTTACTTGTTCTTCTTTTGATATAGTTATGAAAGTATTTCGAATTTTCATCACCCTCAAGCGCCCATTTGATTCTAGATTTTTGTTTAAGCATGTTTGTTTTCTTTTTTTCTTTGACGATGTGATGCATTTTTTCATCGATCCATTTTTGTTTTTCAGTTTCGGATAAAGGTCTAGTTTCGGCGGTTTGTTCCCAATTATTACATTCAGTAAGATGATCACGTATTTGGGAGTCTAAGTTATCAAGTTGATTACTATGTTTTTTAAGTTCTAATTTAACGTTTTTTAGTTTGTTACGGAAAATGCAGTCAGGCCTATTCCCACTAATTGGGATCAACCAAGCCTTTTCTATGATGGTGTCGGCATCTTTTAAATCTAGCCATGTGTCAAAGACACGTATTGGCTTAGGGCCAGAATCGAGGAGGTTATTTCTTAGGATAATGGGACAGTGGTCAGAAAGGTCCCGATCAAGAGTTTTGGAGGATGTGTTGGGCCAGATAGTGAAGATGCCATCGGAAATGAGGAATCGGTCAAGTTTACTAAACTTCATTGTTTTTTCACAAATCCTTGTGAACCTTTTACCGCCTAAAGGAAGATCAATTAATCCAGAGTTATTTATAAAGTTATTAAAATTATCTGCCCAATTTTGATTATACTCTGTGTTCATGCGTTCTGTTTTGTTTCTTACTTCGTTGAAGTCACCAAAAACAATGTGTGGGATATTAAGGGAGTTAGTAAGGGATGAGAGTTCGCTCCAAAGTCTAAGTTTTTTTGAATGGGAATGGGGGCCATAAACATTAATGAAGGCAATTTCAGAGTCATGACCCGCCCACGTGCCACAAATTGCAAGAAAGAATTCACCCTCAATAGCATAGTTGAACGAAAAGATATTAGTATCCCAAATAGTTAGGATACCTCCGGAAGCACCATCCGAATCCTTTTGGACGAATTTAAAATCAGAATTACCCCAGAAAGATTCAATGGTGTTGTCACGTGTTTGGCCGCATTTGGTTTCCTGGAGGCCTAGAATTGATGGTTTTTCTTTATAGCAAATACGTTTAAGCCAGCTTATTTTACCCGTTTGTCCAATACCCCGAATATTAAGAGAAATCGTACACATGAGAAAAAACTTACAGAATCGATGTGACGGAGGTGGATTCATGGGTTGTTGCGACGAATCCCGATGCTTTTCCCGAATTCGAACGTATCCAAGCTTTTGCTAGAGGTAGAACCTGTCTTTTTAGTCTTTTTGTTATGTACCATGTCCATATGAGATCCCTTCGAGAAGTAGGATGTGCTACCACCACCGTTAGACGAGGACTTACAACGTTTAGCCAGTTGAGAGATTCTAAGCTTTTGGCCACTTCTAGCTAGATGTTTGATGTAAAGCATATTGGATCTAGGTCTTTTAAAATCTGGGTTTTGAGAGGTGTTTTTTGACTTAATGATAGGTTTGGCGATGGTGCTAGAAATTTTTCTCTTTTTAGAAATTTCTTTACCCGTATAAAGTAAAGGTTCGAGGTTGAAAGGATCGGAATTTGTTTGTTGTGTAGCGTTAGGGGCAGGCATAAAATTTAATGGAGAGTTGGATTGAGGGTTTAAAGGGGTAGTACAGGGGGTGTCGTTTGTGGTATGGTGAGGGAGGGTTTCGGGAACAGAATCTGCATGTTCTTGTGTCACTATTGGTGAGCATAAATCATTTGTTAGAATGTGTTGAGGTGAGCTGTCCATATTAGATTTACCCGAGATGTGGCTAGGTGTAACAGGGGTATCATTTACATGATTCGATGGGCCGTTAATAACAGTGTTGGGCTGCGGGATTGCAAGGGTATCCTCTCTTGGTGGGCTTGGGGGGGTATTGGTGGTAATGGGCTGCGTGATTACAGTGGACTCCAAAGGGATGGTTTTTGGTTTTGGTTGATATGAGGTGGTATTATATGGCCTTGCTGTATTAAAATCAGGAATAGGAGGTGGTTCAATTGGATCAGTTTCATTCGATGGGCTAGTTTCTTTTGTAGAGCTAGTATTATTTAAAACAGTTTCGGGATTGGAAGGATTATGGGTGTGAGGGTTTGTGGTGTCAAAGTGGTTGATGGGTTTCGATATGCTAGGAGATTGGAGAGATTGGTTATCGGCATTATTAATTAAGGGACGAGTATCCATTCGTTTAGAGGAATTAGAGGAGGTTTGGTGAGGAGGCGTGGGATCGTGGTTGTTGTTACGGGTGGTCTTTTCAGCGTTTCCTTCAACTCGATTTTCACAATCCAAGTGGGACTCTTCGTCAGAAATGTGATCGTCCGAAAGAATTTCATCATCCCAATTCGACGAATTATCGATATCACCATAAGTGTTAAACATAGAAAAGTTTTGAACTTCAATGATGTAAGCCTTAGATTGATTGACGTCACCGGGGTTGATAATAACTTGGCCGTTTATCGGTGAGAAATTGTTTGTTTTGATAATTACCGAGCCATGCGATAAATCTTGGTTGTTCTCATTGGTTATAGAGCAATTAAACGTTTCAATTACCTCGCCCCAATTTTTTGCTATGTCAATGAATGTGGATTCTAACCAACAAGTAATAGGTACCCCGAATATGTTAACATAGACAAGTCTACCAGAGGTTTTGTAAATTTCGGGATCCCATGGGTTTATATCTTCAAGCCATTTCCATAATGGGTGTTCCGAATTGTTAATCAAGTCTAGGGCCGGGTTGGGTTCCTCAAATATAAGCATTAGATCATGCCCGCCCAGGTATTTGATAGTAAACCCACCAAGGTTTTCACTTTCACATATTTCATTAAAATATTCAAGGAATTCAAGATCTTTAACTTTGGCAATAACCGCTTGACCAAGTATTTGGATAAGATCATCATTAGAATTTACCTTAATCGAGGGGATGCCGTAGTTTGTAGCCTGCTTGTTTAGGACCACTTCTTTGAAATTCCTTTCGTCTACAGGTGAGTTAAATGCAACCTTAACATTGTTCCTAGAACCCGATTTTGCATTGTTAGGCTGTGGAGCTTGTTTCTTTCCTTCGGGATCACGGGCCTTGTAAACTTTGAGTAAATTGTCACCCGCAACAATGAGACTTAGTCTCCTCGCAAGAGAATCTTTGTGGTAATCTGGAACGTCTAAGAATCTAACAAAACCAAACTTCCTTCCGTTTTTTAAGGTCTTCCTGGGGATGTAAACCTCGTGGATATTGCCATATTTTTTGAAAACATCCCATAAGTCCGTTGAACACCAGTGTTCGGGAAAGTTGTGGAAGAGGTATGAAGTAATTCTAGACTTGTCGATCGGTTTTGGCAATTGATTTGTTTTAGAATTATTCGCATCTGGAAAAGGCTTGCCATAACGATTGATAAGGTTGGTGGCTGATTCCCGTATTTTGAAGTTGTTGTATAATTGATTGTAGGATGAGTTTAACCTTGTCGATTGATGATTGAGACCAGATTTGGATCGGATAAGGTGGGTTGGATTCTGCTGGTTATTGTAATTAGACGTGGTGTTAGTCGATGAAACAGATTGGTTTCGGGGGTTGTCCCTAGCCTTAGCAGCAGTATTGACAGAAATATTGGCATTGGAAAGGGGAATGTTGTTGGGAGAAGTGGCTGGGATTTTATGGTTAGAGTGATAACCACCATTGTCGTTTTTAGGTTCGGATCTAGGGATCCACTGTTGCCGGAATTGGTTCTTGCGAAGGCCCGGATTTCCATATTTTTGGATTAAGATTTTTGCCTGATCGATTTTAGGGTTAGATATATTCTTACCGTTATGTTTTCGTTGGACCACTCTCCAACCGTCATCTGTATCTTCAGCTGGAAAGGGCGAGGGAATTGGAGCCTTTTGCTTGTATTCAACCCCATAACCTGGCCACTGATTAGTACCAAAATTAGCCGGAGAACATGGTGATGTCTGTATACGATTGGCGAAAGTGTTGTGGGGATTGTGGATGTGCCGTCGGGAAGATGAAAGATGCATGTACCGGCTAGTTGCCGGCGTGAAAGGAGACAGTACGATGGTAGGGATTGAGGAGATCATGAGATCGTGTTTTTTTTTTTTTTTTTTTTTTAGTTTACTATTATATAAAAAGGTGGATTAAAAGTGGAGATCAGGTGGTGTATTGGTGGTGTATTGGTGGTGAGAGAAATAAAATCAAGTAATCCAGACGTTACAGGTGAACATCGGGACACGAGTTGAGAGAGAATATAGAGAATATAGTGAGAGTATACTTTTCTGCTGTTATAAAGAGGAAAAAAAAAAAAATGATATCAGAGGTGGACTTCACTCAGAACATCATGGAATCATTTTTCGTATACAA
The DNA here is from genome assembly GCF_046630445.1 of Rutidosis leptorrhynchoides. Lineage (NCBI taxonomy): Eukaryota > Viridiplantae > Streptophyta > Magnoliopsida > Asterales > Asteraceae > Rutidosis > Rutidosis leptorrhynchoides. Next base: position 267,103,617 of record NC_092336.1, read on the forward strand.
ATTATCTTCCCATTACAAACTTTCAATTATGGAGCCAAATTAAAAGAAATGCCATCCCAACGAATGATCCTTTAACGCTCACCATTCAATGTTTCAAGCTCATAAATGAAAGTGATGATTCGGGAACTTAATACACGCATATAATACGCCGCTTCATAGGTAATTATGCATACAACACTACTAAACACTTACAAACAACATTGCAAAGCATTCAATGCATCAAAAGTTCATATTAAATCTATCAAACCGTAACCAAGAATCACAAAATCAATAATCATGTTAATGTAAGTTTTTCATGTCATCCAACATACCAAATCGAAGCTTATGAATTTAGTAACACAATTAACACATGAACTTTAACATCTAACAACATTTCATTAACCAAAATCAAGGATTAAACTAACCCATTTTTCATATTCAAGCTAGTTACATCAAAATGACAAGAACAAGCAAATAATTCACATAATCGTGTTAGACTTGAGCCATAGACACTAATTAACACACTTTTAAGTTTTAAAGATCAAGATCAAGAAATTTAGTATTTTTAGAAAGTTACCCAAACGAGATGAAGTTGGTATGAAATCGAAGAGGAAGTTGCAAGGATTCCAAATATATAGTTTGTTTTAAAGAACGCTTGCTAGATCGGATTTGGATGATGAATTTGTGTTTGAGGGTTTGAGAGCATAAAGGTGGAAGTAGTGAAAAGTGGTGGATGAAATGAATGGAGGAGGGAGGAGTTTGACTAGTTGACCTAGTCATCTCTTTGGTCTCTTGGCAAGTTTAGTCCCTCAAGTTTAAAAGCGGGTGCGTGAATTACCTAAACGAAATATTTTAAAAACGCGTCTTAACGGGTGATGTTATAATTAAATAACGGACTTTAAATTAAGTAGACGGAAAGTAAACGAAAAAAGGCAGGTCGTTACAATATATATATATATATATATATATATATATATATATATATATATATATATATATATATATATATATATATATATATATATATATATATATATATATATATGAATGAAGGATTAAAATTGTAGTTTCAGTTTTGTCAAAAATTGAAGAACAAAATTGTAATTAGATCTTGTCGTGTTGAGCAAAAATGTAAAGGTGTGTTTGTGTTACCGTGTATGTGAAAACAAAAACAAAAAGAGTTCATTTTTTCTTTATATGTTTGTATACTCCCCGTTTATTATTGGTGTATATTATAAAATCATAAGTGAGTGACTTTTTAAGTACTACATCTATTCCAAAGTAATAGTCATGTTTTGACTTTTCAAAGTTTTTATTTCTTAGGTTTGACTGTAAATAACTTTCTTTTTATTATATAATATTTGATGAAAATTATACCAAATGAAAGCACATATAAAACTTAATATATACATATAAATTTTATTAAATATTATATAACACAAAAAAATTATTAAAAGTCAAAGTTAATAACTAAAGACTTTGAAAAGTAAAAACATGACTATTAATTTGGGACGAAGGGAGTATCTTTCAGTGGCTCATACAATAAAATTTTAAACTTAAAAATATATGGGGTCCTACAATTATATTTTGTGGTGTCCTATAAAATTTCTAATCATCGTTTGTAAAAAAATTTCCGTAACTAGCGGGGTCACGGGACCCCAATGAAGTATACATAGACTCGCCTCTGCCTGAATCTAACATTTCCGATGCCTGGGCGAGATTACCGAAATATGCCCCTACCCAATTTGGTTAATAAACACCAAATTATATTTTCAATGTTGATTCTAAGTTGTTTTGACGGTTGTGAAAATACATCCTAAGAATGCCCCTAATATATTTACCAAACACAATAATATGAAGTACGGAGTACTACGTTTAAATGTTTGTAACAATCACTATACACATATCTTTTGTTGAGAAAAGCGACACCGAATTATAGCAAACTGCTAGTAATACTTGAAATAACGACAATAATAGGACACCGAGATTTAACGTGGAAAACCCCCAATAGGGTAAAAAACCACGGGCAAGGAAAGAAACTCTTCACTAATAAGAATAATAGGAATTACACTTCTCTCTAATTACAAGGATAAGTACTAATCTTTATATCTCTTGTAATTAGGAGATTAAACTACAAACTCTCTTTTATTCTTTTAGTACATGGAAGAAAGAAGTGATTATTGGATAATGAAATGAATTAGCTTCACCTCTTATTTATACTGAATGGATATGGGGTTGGTAAAGTATGAAAACTCATATTTTTCTACAAATTGTAGGCACCTAACATGCACGTATCAATTTCCATATTGTTGTTTGACTTTATATTGCCACCTACCATCCATGTTTGACACTATCAACCATCCATATTTGACAATCTCCCACTTGAAGATTTGATTGAAGCTCAATCAGTCTTCACACGATAATCCTTCCTTGCCAATGATGTTACTTACGTCTCCGCTAGGCCGCATGAGGAACGGCACCAAATAAACTTGTCACGGTTGATTGACTTTATTAGAAAATCAGCTACATTATTATCAGTATGAATTTTCTGCATATCCACGGTTCCTTCTTCCACTTTCTCACGAATGAAGTGATACTGAACTCGTATATGCTTTGTCTTTGAATGAAATGTCGGATTCCTTGCAAGATGCAAGGCACTCTGGTTGTCACAAAATAGAGTGATATTCTTTTGTTTGTGTCCGAGTTCCTCCAACAACATCTTCAACCATACTGCCTCTTTAGTAGCTTGAGCAGCTGCTACATATTCTGCCTCTATTGTTGACGTCACCACAACTGACTGCAGTTTTAAAACCCAGCTTACTATTCCACCACAAAGTGTGAAAACATATGCAGTGGTAGATTTACTTTTATCGATATCACCTGCATAATCTGAATCAACATACCCTTTGACAATAAATTTCGGTTCCCCATAACATAATGCAACATCTAAGGTTCCCTTGATGTATTTAAGGATCCTCTTTACCGTATTCCAATGCTCTTTACCAGGATTCGCCATGTACCGACTAACTACTCCCACTACATGTGCAATGTCTGGTCTTGTACATATCATTGCGAACATTAAACTTCCCACTGCTGATGCATACGGTACGCGAGACATCTCCTTCCTCTCGTATTCACTGCTAGGACACATAACGGAGGATAACTTGAGATTAGTAGGAAGTGGGGTTGAGATTGGCTTACTATCTTGCATATTGAAGCGTTGCAAGACTTTCTTCAAATAATTCTTTTGAGAAAGCCAAATCTTCCTATTATCTCTGTCTCGGTGAATTTGCATCCCTAGAATCTTGTTTGCGGCACCCAAGTCTTTCATTTCAAACTCCCTAGCCAATTGAGCCTTCAGCTTATTAATACGATCTTTGTTGGGGCCTGCAACCAACATGTCGTCTACATATAACAACAAAATGACAAAATCATTGTCCCCAAACCTCTTGAAATATGCACAAGGGTCTGCATCAAATCTGTTATATTCAAGGCTCATTATGAAAGAATCAAATCTCTTGTACCAACATCTCGACGCCTGTTTGAGACCATACAGAGATTTCTTTAACCTGCAAACCAAGTTCTTTTTTCCTTGTAGTTCAAAACCTTTTGGTTGAAGCATATAAATTTCTTCTTCAAGATTTCCATGAAGAAATGCAGTTTTCACATCTAGCTGCTCTAGATGCAAATCAAATGTAGCACACATCGCTAGAACTACTCGAATTGTTGTAAGTCGAACTACAGGAGAAAATATTTCATTAAAGTCCGTATCTTCTTTCTGAGCATATCCTTTAACCACCAGTCTTGCACGATACCGCTCCACTTGATCATCACCATTTCGCTTGATCTTATACACCCATTTATTTCCAATAGGTTTTCTACCTTTTGGCAATGGCACAAGTTCCCATGTTTTATTTTTATGAAGAGCTTCAATTTCTTCCTGCTTAGCCGTCATCCACTGAGATGCATCTGAATGATTCAGTGCCTCGCAAAGAGTTGTTGGCTCTCCTTCCTCTGTTAGAAGACAATATGCAACATTGCTTTCCATAATATAATCCAAGTGCCACCCTGGACGTTTCCTTTCCCGATTAGAAATACGAGTCGCTGGAGCTTCATCAACGACTACTTGATTTTCATCGTGCTCTGGTACTGCTTCAGAAGAATCTTTATAGAATTCATTTTCAACCTGTATCGGTGTAGTTTCTTTTGAAGTGATAACATCTTCACGATCTTTGTCTTCCGTAAAGACAACATCTCTGCTGATGACTACTTTGTGGGCAGTGGGTTCCCACAAGCGATACCCCTTAACTCCATCAGCATACCCCAAGAACAAACACTTTCTGGACTTCGGATCCAACTTTGTCGTTTCTTGAGAATTGTACATTACGTACACAGGACTTCCAAATACATGAAGGTCGGAGTAATTAACTGGTTTTCCAGTCCACATTTCCATCGGCGATTTCAACTCAATTGCAGTTGATGGTGACCGATTTATCACGTAACAGGCAGTACTTACTGCTTCTGCCCAGAATGATTTTCCCAAGATTGCAGTTGCCAACATCGCCCTTGTTCTATCTAACAAGGTTCTGTTCATCCGCTCTGCCACTCCATTTTGTTGAGGAGTGTATGCCGTCGTGAACTGCCTTTTGATACCTTCTTATTTGCAGAACTTATCAAATTCATCACCAGTGTATTCTCCTCCATTATCCGTCCTTAAACACTTGATCTTTTTACCAGATTCAAGTTCAACCCGCGCTTTGTAAACTTTGAAAACTTCAAACACATCCGCCTTTCTCTTGATTGGGTACACCCAACATCTCCTAGTATAATCATCAATAAATGATACAAATTACTTTGCTCCTCCTAGGGATTGAACTGGTGCTTGCCACACATCAGAGTGAACCAATTCTAGAATCAATTTACTTCTAGAATTTGATGTGTTAAACTTCAGGCGATGCTGCTTGCTGATTACACAATGCTCACATAAAGGTAGCGATACCTTTGTAAGACTAGGAATAAGATTTCTTTCAACAAGAATCTTCATACCTTGCTCAGACATGTGTCCAAGCTTTTGATGCCATGTCATAGCAACTTTATCACTTGAACTATTCGAAGCAACAGATGCTTCCGATTCCTGTACCGTCTCGCCTTTCAGAATGTATAAATTAGCACCCACCTTTTCTCCTTTCATAAGTACAACCGCGCCTTTCTTGATTATCATGATCTTCTTGAAAGGACCCGTTCATATATATTATAAACGATTCACAATAGTTGATTACATTGCGAGGTATTTGACCTCTATATGATACATTTTACAAACATTGCATTCGTTTTTAAAAGACAAACTTTCTTTACATCGAAAATTGACAGGCATGCATACCATTTCATAATATCCACTATCCAACTATAAATTGATTTAATAATAATCTTTGATGAACTCAATGACTCGAATGCAACGTTCTTCGAAATATGCTATGAAAGACTCCAAGTAATATCTTTAAAATGAGCAAATGCACATCGGAAGATTTCTTTAACACCTGAGAATAAACATGCTTTAAAGTGTCAACCAAAAGGTTGGTGAGTTCATTAGTTTATCATAATCATTTATTTCCATCATTTTAATAGACCACAAGAATTTCATTTCCAGTTCTCATAAATATACGTCCCATGCATAGAGACAAAAATAATAATTCATATGGTGAACACCTGGTAACCGACATTAACTAGATAAGAATATCCCCTATCATTCCGGGATCCTTCTTCGGACATGATATAAATTTCGAAGTACTAAAGCATCCGGTACTTTGGATGGGGTTTGTTAGGCCCAATAGATCTATCTTTAGGATTCGCATCAATTAGGGTGTATGTTCCCTAATTCTTAGATTACCAGACTAAATAAAAAAGGGCATATTCGATTTCGATAATTCAACCATAGAATGTAGTTTCACGTACTTGTGTCTATTTTGTAAATTATTTATAAAAATTGCGCATGTATTCTCAGCTCAAAAATATAAAGGGTAAAAAGGCAAATGAAACTCACCATACTGTATTTCGTAGTAAAAATACATATAACGTCATTGAACAAGTGCAATGTTGGCCTCGGATTCACGAACCTAAATTAATTATATATATTTATGTGTTGGTCAATATTTGTCTAACAAATTAGGTCAAGTCATAGTGTACCACAATCCTAATGCTCGAGATTAATATGCAAAAGTCAACAAAAGTAAATTTGACTCAAAATAATTTCCAAAAATCTATACATGATTAATATATAGTTTAGATATCGTCGTTTTATATTTTTAAATATTTTTAAAAGATTTATTAGAGTAAATAATATAATTTATTTATTAATAAATAAAATTTTATATTAAATTTATATAATAAAATATACTTTTATATATATTAAATAATAAAATTTATAGGGTTCATTTAATATCATAAAGATAATATGATAGGTATTATTAAAGTAAGTTATTACACGTAGTAAAATATGTTTGTATCACATATTTATTTGATAAAATAATATCTATAATGATAGTAAGTAAAAGTTGTATTATTTTGTAATAATAATTATTATTATAAAAATATCAATATTTATAATTACTAATATGACATTATGATAAAACGATAATTCTAATTATGATAACTTTAATATTTACGATAATTTTTAATATTATCTTTAAAATAATAATTCTATTTAAAATAATAATAATAATAATGATATTTTATAGTAACAATGACATTTCTTTTAAAATGATAATTTTTGTTAAAATGATAGTTTTAATACTAACGATACTTTTAATAATAATAGTAATGATAAAAATAATAAGAACGATAATTTTATCTAAATCAATATCTTATAATATTTTAATTTCATCATGATACTCTTACTCATTATTTCCTAATCGTTTCGTTTAATAGCTTTTAATCGTCTTTTATATCGTGTTCATAATAATGATAATAATAGTAATCAAAATAATTAGGTGTTACAAATATTTGTTTTAATTACACTAATATTAATAATGATAGTTACTATAACATTATTAACGATAATACTAATAATTATCTTAATGATAATATAGTAATAATAATAATAACAATAACAATAACCATTTTTAAATAATGATATATATATATATTAATAATGATAATAATAATAATAATACTAATACTAATAATAATAATAATAATAATAATAATAATAATAATAATAATAATAATAATAATTGGATAATAATAATAATACTAATTATAACTTTAACGATAATAATGATAGTAATAATAAAACAAAATAACAATTTTTAATGATAAATCCCCTTTTATTGATAAAGATAATAATAATCATAATAATAAGATAAAACTAGAACGACGATAAAAACGACGATAATAATAATCATTTTTAATAAAAATATCGAAAATTCAATTGATTATAACTTCTAATCCGTTCATCGAAACCATTCGATATCTAAAGGAAAAGTTCTTAATTTTTCGCTAGCTTTCCAAGGACATGCATATATTATACCTTATCTCAACCGCAAGTGTAACTAATTCAAGATTCAACCTAACCTGTCTAAGGGCAATATCAAAAGTACAAGCATGCATAATCCTAAATACTCGAGCACTAGTCAGGGATACACTATTAGTATGTAAAAGTTAAATTATGAGTACTCACGTATCAATATTGAGATTCAATATTGCAGGAAAGGTACGAAGACGCCACGGAAATGATAAACACTATATTGACCTCACGAGCATACCCATGAACTATACTCAATCACCTCCATAGCTATAACCCATAATTTCCTTAATCCTATCCTACTCGAAAAACAATTTCGAAACCACTGGGACAGCACTCCGTCGTAATATTTTATGTATACTAATAATATCTTGAAATAATACGGAGTAAATATATATATGTAAATCGATTGAGAGAGTTTAGAGAAAAATATTTTCAAGTTTCTATGAAATAATGAAACCTATTGAATTCTATTTATAATAGATTTTTAAATTATTAAAGTGAATTATTAAAGTATGAATTATTAAAGTGAATTATTAAAGTATGAATTATTAAAGTGAATTATTAAAGTATGAATTATTAAAGTGAATTATTAAAGTATGAATTATTAAAGTGAATTATTAAAGTTAAAGTAAAGTAAAAATAAAGTAAAGGTAAAGTTTAAGTATAGTAAAAGTATAAAACTATGTACGTATAATACGCGTATAAATATATATAATATTAATTTAAATCGTTATATATATTTAATAAAATAAAATATAAATATCGTTATCTTTATCATACTAGTTAAGTAATGAGTTGTCAAAAGTGGTCCTAGATATTTATAAAAGTTATATACGTTTTAATAATAAAGTTCTTTTTAAACTGAAAACGTTTTTGTACGTTTGAAACTAAATAGATCAATCGAGTCTTTATGAGATTCAATCTTCCACTATCCTTTGTCTAGTTCTCAATGATTGACAATTTCTTCTTATTTATAAATCACTTTACCATTTTCCGAATATTGTTAAAATGGAAAGATTTCTCAAATCAACGTGGGCCTTTCAACAGAGACTTGTAATCATAATTCAATATATCTGATAATTCAATCATTTGATCTTATCTTCTAATTCCATTGATAAACATTTTGAAACAGATACAATCATATAAAGTATTTAATCTAATATTTTGTTTACGTTTCAAGTTATAATATATATACACATATACATATATAATCATATTCGTTTAATGGTTCGTGAATCGTTGGAACTTGGTCGAGGTTGAATGAATGTATGAACATAGTTTAAAATTCTTGAAATTTAACTTAACAAATATTGCTTATCGTATCGGAAACATATAAAGATTAAAGTTTAAATTTGGTTGGAAATTTCCGGGTTGTCACAGTACCTACCCGTTAAAGAAATTTCGTCCCAAAATTTGAGTGGAAAGGTCGTGAATGATAATAAGTATGTTTTCATGATGCATACGGGCTGAAAATTACAGTTTTATCATCAACGAATAATTTGGATAAACAATCCATTTATATGAAGAGTACGAATGAAGCTAACATAGAAGAGTGAAATGAGTAAGTGTAGATTCATCTTATCATTTGACGTAGATATGATTGATTCCCAGATTTCAAGGGATTTGAAGAAAATCTTCTTAATAAGATTTGACTCTCCGGTAATCAAGGGAATTAGGATCCGCTTTAAATGCGATCGTCCATTTTAATTGTTCTGTCGGAGATTTTATTATAAATTCACCTCCTTCGTTTCCTTACAACTCACACCTTCTGTTGATGCATTTTATGCAAGTCCCTAGACATCTACCCACGTCCATTGCAGGTACAACAATTTACAGGCCACCATGATTGCTCGTTATTATCCTATCCGTGTTTGTATGTGATTACAGGAACTGCATGAACGAGATTTAGATGTTTGACTATGTTAGACTTAGTTAGACGTACGAGTGAAGCCTCACTAGTACGGCTGACAGGCTCATACGCACGGTTGATGCTGAGCTAAGTCACAATTACAACCTAAATGAGAAGACACGAGTGAGTGATCACCCGTACGGCTGATGAAGCCAACTCGTACGTGTGATGAATGAATCGTATGGGTGAGTCAACAGCAGGGGTATATAAAGTCTTATGTTCTTCATTTTAGGTTAAGCCTCTCATTTGTTATACACACTCAGATCTAGTGAGCTCCTCTGATTCTCTCTCAGTCCAAATCACCCAGGTGGTGAATAATAGCTCTAGGTGTTGATCTAATCATACTTGATTTAGTTGTGATTTGACTAAATTAATCAAAAAAAAAAAAAACTTAACCTATTCACTAGAGGGTTTGATTCACTTATTCCGCCATTGTGTGAGTTAAATCTGTTGATTTCTAAGTTCCTAGTCATGTTTCATCACCTTCTATTCTTTCCCCCTCAACTCATATTTTAAAGTATTCATCAATATGCTCCATCCAGTCCTGATTCTCGATATACTTCTAACTTTCATATCGGTCATTCTTCTTTTTCATCTACCACCGGAAGAATCTATTTACTTCTACTATACTCTTGGGTTTATAGTGTTTCTAGTTCTCCCGTGTCTTTATATTGCTATATGCATCGATATATATGGTTTATAATTTCTGATTTGTCGTTGGGCTTTATATGTTCCCTTATATTTCAAAGTCTCTGCTTCTGTCTTCTATAATCATTATCATTCACAGTTAATGCTCTCTTTTATTTGCTGCAATTTATACCCCTATTTCTATTTCGGAGTTTTGTCCTTTTGTTTCTTCTTCTTGCGATTAAGCACCGCTTGTAATGGTCCAGAATTCACAGATATGAATTTCGGAATGAACATTGTTAATGTTCTAGGAAGGAAATTGTGATGGCACGATCTTGACTTGTCAAATTACTATAATACCTTGGAAAAGGCCGAATCATCAAGAAATATTTTCTTGATATTTTAGAGGTTAAGTAGAATACAAGAGTCGTATAACATGGCACATGATGATGTTATGATCTGTGAATCATCACGTTCCATTTAGAAACTCAGCATGACTTACTGTAATATAATCACATTGATCAAGTGTCATTATATTATACTAATTCATGCTTCAGTTCCCAACACTACTTCAAAATATTCCTATTTTAAACTTGAATGTTTCAGAATTTAGAAACTAAAATAGTTTCTTTTATGATGTAATACAGATAGCGCGAAGAGGTAAAGGATTTCAAATAAGAAAAATTAAGAAAATATCTTCAGAAATATGGAGGATATTTATAATGAAAGATATGATGATATTTTAGAATTTCTAATATCAGAGGATGATGAAGAATATTGTCCGCAGGGGTTTAGAGTCAGGAGCAAGGTATTCGTTAATGACTTCAGCAGGTACTGAATCATTTGGATCATTTGAAGTCAGGTTCAGTCTTTGTAATTTGTCCACAGCCTCCTTCCTACTTTGCTCAGTCCGTTTCCCAGTTCCAAAACTTCTCTTTTTCTGCGCTTTGCCAGCACACTTCATCATTATCATCCAGCTTTTACCGTTTAAAGTCGTTTATATTTTTTTTTTCGGAGAACCAATTCGTAGTTCGGAGTATTTTTCAGAAACTTCACATTCAAATTAAGTCCAGAAGATAGACGTTATATATACACATATAATTGTTGGCATAGACATGCTGCGAGGTTTCAAAATACTGATTGCTAATTCCCAATGATTCATATGGTAATTCTCATTACAAGATGTGAATGAGTAAATGATGGGGTTTCAATGAATAATTATAATGACTTTTTGGAGAGGCTAAAGTCAAAGGGTAATGAAGTTGTTGGTACATCTGCTAATAATGTGGTGGAATGTAAAAGGTTTCCTGGTAACGATGGTGTATATCTCAAGGTTATAATAAGGTTAGTCTGACTGAAAAGTCGAAGTTGACTTGCTGGAGCTGTGATAAAACTGGCTACTTTGAATAGGAGTCGCAAAGTTAGTTTTGCTAATAAATGCCAAAGAATCTGACGCGGATACGTTGTTTAAACTTTTACTTTGGTTTCAAGAGTTTTTCGGGTACATAACTGTGGGTAACATGTGGTTGGATCATCATCTCGATTGCTCATCATTCGAAGTGTCTTCAGAAATTTTCGAAGGGTTTGAACACATATTGTAATCGTTAACATACATTTGATGTTCTAACACAGTTTTGAAGTCAAAATATAGCTTGTGAAAGATGTAAGGATCTAAGAGTGGTGATTTTGGTCATATCTCAAGTTGAATTTTGAGATTTCAAAATCAGAATATGTAATTAAATTTTGAATGAGTATGGTTGTTTTGATTTCTATAAAAGAATGTATATTGTTGTGAAAGTAGGGAGTATGATGGATGATTTGCTGAATCAGATTCGAAGAATGTAACATATTAATTGTGAATTTATATATCTCTCGGGTATTACCTACCTGTTAAAAAAATTTCACAATTAATATTTTGTACAAAAGAATTTTATTACAGTCTTTATGAAAATATATATATGTATATTTTCTTCAGATGTAACATAGACTTAATGAGTTAATGTTAAATTAAACTCATTTGATTTACGGTTGAAACTAGAATTGAATAATCCCTAAAGGCTTTAAAAAGTACATAACTTTTACGCAGTATTTCTTTAATGACATTGAAATTATGAATCAATACTTCGTTATTTGTTGATGTATGATGCTCGGTTCGTGGAATTCTTGTGAATTTCGCAAAGTACGAATGATGTTATCTGAAAAGTTTCGGGTACATCGATGATGAAAGTGTAAAATCAAATATATACTTGATTTATTATGAATTGGAATTTTGTTAAATTGCGACAGAGATTGTAGTTAACGCTGGTTAAGTTGCGGCCGAAGGACGTACATTATTGCATATTTGTAATATGAATTAACCGAGTAGTTAAGATTCACACACAACAGCTTAGCACGGAAAGATTTATTTCAATATATATATATATATATATATATATATAAAATATACATATAATTTCTTCAGAGGGAATGAGTTAATTCTTCATAACTCGTTGATACAATATACACGTTATTGATTCGTAATGATGTCCACAGTGATTCTTGAACTGACGGAGTTTGTGATGTTATCTGTGTTGTTGATTCGGATGTTGACTGTACTGACGATGCCGGTAACGCTGACGGTACTGTTGATGCTGTTGGTAAAGCAAGTTTAGCTTGTTAATCACGCACCATTTTTGTCATAGTTTCTACTCTTCCTTCTATCATTTTGGTTCGCTTAACTGATTTATGGTTAGGGCTAGATTAGATAATCTCTAAGACTTTAGAGATTACATAATCTTCGCGGAATGTTTCTCCAATGAAGTTATGAATTAATACTTCGTCAGTTATTGTTGTTGGTACTCCTTGGTATCTATGGTGCGTATGACGTTGATGCTCGTGGGACAGATTGTGAAGTTGAGGTTTACGACGCGGTTGTGGTTGGAGGTGGTAATGGTACTGTTGGCGTTGATGATGGTGGTACTGGTTATGCTGCTGATGCTGCTGCTGGTGTTTGTAATCTCTTCACCATATTCTCCAAAGCCACTACCCGAGCGCGAAGCTCGTTGACTTCTTCTATTACACCGGGGTGATTGTCGGTTCGGACGAGCGGATAAATAAAATCTAAAATTTGATGTAATATATAATCGTGACGAGACACTCTGGAAATGAGCGAGAAAATGGTGTTTCGGACAGGTTCGCCGGTAAGTGCTTCAGGTTCTTCGTCAAGAGGGCAATGTGGTGGATGGAAGGGATTACCTTCTTCTTGTCTCCAATGATTGAGGAGGCTACGAAACCATCCCCAATTCATCCAGAATAGGTGATGACTGATTGGTTGATCTATTCCGGTCACATTGCTTTCGGAGCTTGAATGGGATTTCATTTCGAAATCTGAGTGACTTGAACTGATGACGAATTCCATTTCGTACGATTGGATAAAGGATATTTTTTTTTCGATATGAAATGATTTTGGCTAACGGATGGTATTCTAATTACATAGAATATATATATATATATATATATATATATATATATATATATATATATATATATATATATATATATATATATATATAGATCAAAAGATTTCGTAGATTACAGAGGACTTTCCAGGATATGTCAGGCAAAGTTTAAAGTAACAGATACGATAAGATATGATTTAGTAGATATGCTAAGATATGAATTTTTGTCTATACACTATTCCTGCAATCAATGCAGCAAGACGTGTCTTAGACTAAAAATGATAAGCAGGTAATTTCCTGAGGATGATAAGTAGTTAATTTTCGACACAAAATGATAAGCAAAACTTTTGACATGCAGACACGGTCGAAGTCCAGACTCACTAATGCATCCTATCGACTTATCAGTTAGACACACTAATGCAGACCTGGTTCGCTAAGACCACCGCTCTGATACCAACTGAAAGGACCCGTTCATATACGTTATAAACGATTCACAATAGTTGATTACATTGCGAGGTATTTGACCTCTATATGATACATTTTACAAACATTGCATTCGTTTTTAAAAGACAAACTTTCTTTACATCGAAAATTGACAGGCATGCATACCATTTCATAATATCCACTATCCAACTATAAATTGATTTAATAATAATCTTTGATGAACTCAATGACTCGAATGCAACGTTCTTCGAAATATGCTATGAAAGACTCCAAGTAATATCTTTAAAATGAGCAAATGCACAGCGGAAGATTTCTTTAACAACTGAGAATAAACATGCTTTAAAGTGTCAACCAAAAGGTTGGTGAGTTCATTAGTTTATCATAATCATTTATTTCCATCATTTTAATAGACCACAAGAATTTCATTTCCAGTTCTCATAAATATACGTCCCATGCATTGAGACAAAAATAATCATTCATATGGTGAACACATGGTAACCGACATTAACTAGATAAGAATATCCCCTATCATTCCGGGATCCTTCTTCGGACATGATATAAATTTCGAAGTACTAAAGCATCCGGTACTTTGGATGGGGTTTGTTAGACCCAATAGATCTATCTTTAGGATTCGCATCAATTAGGGTGTCTGTTCCCTAATTCTTAGATTACCACACTAAATAAAAAAGGGCATATTCGATTTCAATAATTCAACCATAGAATGTAGTTTCACGTACTTGTGTCTATTTTGTAAATTATTTATAAAAATTGCGCATGTATTCTCAGCTCAAAAATATAAAGGGTAAAAAGGCAAATGAAACTCACCATACTGTATTTCGTAGTAAAAATACATATAACGTCATTGAACAAGTGCAATGTTGGCCTCGGATTCACGAACCTAAATTAATTATATATATTTATGTGTTGGTCAATATTTGTCTAACAAATTAGGTCAAGTCATAGTGTACCACAATCCTAATGCTCGAGACTAATATGCAAAAGTCAACAAAAGTAAATTTGACCCAAAATAATTTCCAAAAATCTATACATGATTAATATATAGTTTAAATATCGTCGTTTTATATTTTTAAATATTTTTAAAAGATTTATTAGAGTAAATAATATAATTTATTTATTAATAAATAAAATTTTATATTAAATTTATATAATAAAATATACTTTTATATATATTAAGTAATAAAATTTATAGGGTTCATTTAATATCATAAAGATAATATGATAGGTATTATTAAAGTAAGTTATTACACGTAGTAAAATATGTTTGTATCACATATTTATTTGATAAAATAATATCTATAATGATAGTAAGTAAAAGTTGTATTATTTTGTAATAATAATTATTATTATAAAAATATCAATATTTATAATTACTAATATGACATTATGATAAAACGATAATTCTAATTATGATAACTTTAATATTTACGATAATTTTTAATATTATCTTTAAAATAATAATTCTATTTAAAATAATAATAATAATGATATTTTATAGTAACAATGACATTTCTTTTAAAATGATAATTTTTGTTAAAATGATAGTTTTAATACTAACGATACTTTTAATAATAATAGTAATGATAAAAATAATAAGAACGATAATTTTATCTAAATCAATATCTTATAATATTTTAATTTCATCATGATACTCTTACTCATTATTTCCTAATCGTTTCGTTTAATAGCTTTTAATCGTCTTTTATATCGTGTTCATAATAATGATAATAATAGTAATCAAAATAATTAGGTGTTACAAATATTTGTTTTAATTACACTAATATTAATAATGATAGTTACTATAACATTATTAACGATAATACTAATAATTATCTTAATGATAATATAGTAATAATAATAATAACAATAACAATAACCATTTTTAAATAATGATATATATATTAATAATGATAATAATAATAATAATACTAATACTAATAATAATAATAATAATAATAATAATAATAATAATAATAATAATAATAATAATAATAATAATAATAATAATAATAATAATAATAATAATAATAATAATAATTGGATAATAATAATAATAATACTAATTATAACTTTAACGATAATAACGATAGTAATAATAAAACAAAATAACAATTTTTAATGATAAATCCCCTTTTATTGATAAAGATAATAATAATCATAATATTAAGATAAAACTAGAACGACGATAAAAACGACGATAATAATAATCATTTTTAATAAAAATATCAAAAATTCAATTGATTATAACTTCTAATCCGTTCATCAAAACCATTCGATATCTAAAGGAAAAGTTCTTAATTTTTCGCTAGCTTTCCAAGGACATGCATATATTATACCTTATCTCAACCGCAAGTGTAACTAATTCAAGATTCAACCTAACCTGTCTAAGGGCAATATCAAAAGTACAAGCATGCATAATCCTAAATACTCGAGCACTAGTCAGGGATACACTATTAGTATGTAAAAGTTAAATTATGAGTACTCACGTATCAATATTGAGATTCAATATTGCAGGAAAGGTACGTAGACGCAACGGAAATGATAAACACTATATTGACCTCACATGCATACCCATGAACCATACTCAATCACCTCCATAGCTATAACCCATAATTTCCTTAATCCTATCCTACTCGAAAAACAATTTCGAAACCACTCGGACAGCACTCCGTCATAATATTTTATGTATACTAATAATATCTTGAAATAATACGGAGTAAATATATATATGTAAATCGATTGAGAGAGTTTAGAGAAAAATATTTTCAAGTTTCTATGAAATAATGAAACATATTGAATTCTATTTATAATAGATTTTTGAATTATTAAAGTGAATTATTAAAGTATAAATTATTAAAGTGAATTATTAAAGTATGAATTATTAAAGTGAATTATTAAAGTATGAATTATTAAAGTGAATTATTAAAGTATGAATTATTAAAGTGAATTATTAAAGTTAAAGTAAAGTAAAAATAAAGTAAAGGTAAAGTTTAAGTATAGTAAAAGTATAAAACTATGTACGTATAATACGCGTATAAATATATATAATATTAATTTAAATCGTTATATATATTTAATAAAATATAAATATAAATATCGTTATCTTTATCATACTAGTTAAGTAATGAGTTGTCAAAAGTGGTTCTAGATATTTATAAAAGTTATATACGTTTTAATAATAAAGTTCTTTTTAAACTGAAAACGTTTTTGTACGTTTGAAACTAAATAGATCAATCGAGTCTTTATGAGATTCAATCTTCCACTATCCTTTGTCTAGTTCTCAATGATTGACAATTTGTTCTTATTTATAAATCACTTTACCATTTACCGAATATTGTTAAAATGGAAAGATTTCTCAAATCAACGTGGGCCTTTCAACAGAGACTTGTAATCATAATTCAATATATCTGATAATTCAATCATTTGATCTTATCTTCTAATTCCATTGATAAACATTTTGAAACAGATACAATCATATAAAGTATTTAATCTAATATTTTGTTTACGTTTCAAGTTATAATATATATACACATATACATATATAATCATATTCGTTTAATGGTTCGTGAATCGTTGGAACTTAGTCGAGGTTGAATGAATGTATGAACATAGTTTAAAATTCTTGAAATTTAACTTAACAAATATTGCTTATCGTGTCGGAAACATATAAAGATTAAAGTTTAAATTTGGTTGGAAATTTTCGGGTTGTCACACTTCTCGTGTATCACCATCTTACAACCAAGATCATCCAATTGTCCTAAAGACAATAAGTTCTTCTTCAAACCCTCCAAGTGTCGCACACCTTGAATAGTACGAACTGTACCATCGTGCATCTTCAGAATGATATCTCCAATTCCAATGATCTTTAGTTCATGATCATTGCAACTGTATACAGATCCTCCTGAGATACGCTCATATTATTTGAACCATTCTCTTCTAGGGGTCATGTGAAAAGTAGCTCCCGAGTCAAATAACCAGACATCAACAAATGTCTTTCTGCCTTCATTTGCTACCACTGCCTCACTAACCAAAACAGTCCCATCATCTGAAGTGCTTGCAATATTTCCTTGAGGATTTGAGTTATTTAAACTCCGACAATCCTTCTTCAGGTGACCTTTCTTGCCACAATTGTAGCATGTATATGTCTTCTTCTTTTTAGACTTCGGTTTACCATGATTGTGACTCCCACTTGGGCCATGTTCCGTTGATCTCCCTCCTGACACCAATAAGGCCTCCACTTGTCGTGAACCGGCCTGTTTGTCCTCCTTGTTATTGCGCCGATTTTCTTCTTCTAGAATAGCAGCCGCAACTTCATCATAGACTATATACTCCGAGAGAACATTATTGGTTAAGTTAATAATGAGTTGATCATACGAGTCAGGTAGACTCTGAAGTAAAAGTTCAGCACGTTCTTTTGGCTCTATATTGCAGTTTAATGAAGCGAGTTGAGAAAATATAGTATTCAAAGAATTAATGTGCTCATTAACTGAAGTAGATTCATTCATGCGTAGCGCATAAAGTTTCCTCTTAAGGAATATCTTGTTGTGGAGTGATTTGGCCTCGTACAATTTTACGAGGTGATCCCAAATCTCTTTCGCCGTCTTCTTTTCTTCAATGCTAGACAAAACGCCATCTGCTAGTGCCAGATGAAGATTTGCGATAGCCTGGCCGTCCATCTCTTCCCATTTTTCATCAGTGACTTCGGCTGAACGTCCACTGATGGCCGCCAAACACTTATCCTTTTTCAGGATAGCTTTCTTTAACGCCTTAGAACGAGTAAAATTTTTTTTTTTTTTTTTTTTAAAATCAAGTCATTGCCCAGACAAGGCATATGCCGCGGCGCGGCCTGCTTTGTCGCGGCGCGACCTTAAACTGGATAAATAACCCTTCTTAACCCAAGTTCTGTTACCAAAATGTGACCATTGTCGCGGCGCGGAGCCCTTTTCCGCGGCGTGACACAACACGTGTCCTGAATCTGACCTGTAACAATTTATCAAAGCCACAAGTTTTACAATTTCAACAACCGAAATCCTTTGTATCATCAATATACATGAACCAGATTTAGTAAACCAGTTTCTAAACATCATTAAACATCACAAACATCAATTATACATCGAAGACATGTTTTCACATTTCAAATCATCATTTGGTCCCAAAGGTTAGACAAAAACATAAATGACACATTCAAAATACTTGGCGTTGATAAGCGGTAACCATAGAGCTTGATTACAAAAGAGACTTGCAATACCACTTACTCTAGTGCCAATGCTCCGCTAACACTTCAAACGGGTTCTTTCCCTTCCCGATGACCTTTAGTTCCTAAAACATGAAACAACACGGGGGTAAGCTTTTACACTTAGTGAGTTATAGGCAAGTAATTTAAAACATAAAACATTGGGCATAAGATCACAATACTTATCCTTCAACCTAACGGTTGCTTGCTTACTTTCGGATCCGATTCTTTCTTACCATAGACATGACTTACTAGGCCGACCCTAGTAATCATGCCTAAGCTAACCATAGGCATACTCATATGCCTAAGCTATCATAATCACATTTCATAGTCATATCATACATAGACACTTAATGTGTCTAAGCTAAAACATACCATAGACAAGATTACTAGCAATGTAATAACCTTGCCTAAGCTAAACACCAACCATAGATACAATTATTAGGCGAACCTAATAATTCTATCTAAGCTACACAACTAGTGCGCTTAGTCGTTACTCTCTTGCACGGATGCAATCCGAGAACACTAAGCCACTCTTGACCCGCCCATTTTACCCCCTATAAACTCACCTTGCTTAAACGAATTTCCTTGATCACTTGTAGCCTCTTTACCTTGATTAGCACCTATACATGAGCTAATCCCATTAATCATACAACTCAATTAAAAATCACAACTTTCATAAATTTTCACATCTTCATATACTTACACATTTACTTAACCCCCTAATTACAACAAACACACATATAGCCTTTGATCTCATCTTTTCTAAAACAACAACATTATCAATTCAACATCATTTCTTTAAACATTTAAACCTCTAGTTCATTTCTTATGGACATAACATGCAATTTCTTCAAATCCTCCTTTAAACATCAAAATGTGCATAATTCCATTTCCATTACAAGTAACCCTAAATCATCAACTATCCAAATTTCATAACTTATAACAACAACAACAATTTATACACAAACATTCTTCTTCAAAATTACTAGTTAGAACACATAAACTTTTCATTGAGGCATTTTAACAAACACTTGGTGTGCATGACTAGAAATTAAGCTAGAACATCACCAAAATCACCATATTCATACCATAAATCCATAATGCAAGTTCATACATGAATCTACTTCCAAAATCATTAACAAATTCATTCTAACTCATACAAATGTGCACAATTCAACAAATCAACAACTTCTAAGCATAAAGCTCATCATAAACACTCAATATTAGCAATACTTAGACATAAAACTCATACCTTGTCTTTTAGAGTTCAAGAACCCTAATTGTGCACAAAGAAGATGAAATTGGAAGATTAAAGCTTGCTAGGGTGATTGAGATGTCTTATATTTCACTAATTCAAGCTTGCATGGTTATAATTTTAACAATTGATGGATCCTCCTCTTCCCCTTGCCAATGTCGATATACACACACACACACATATAAACTCTCTGTATATTTTTACAACCGATGAAATGAATTATCGGTATTAATTTTTCTTTTATTAAAATGACTTTGGCTTATTTACACTTTCTACCCTCCCCACCATATTTCTAATTAGGGAAGTCCTTAAATCTAATATTGCACCATTAGTCCTTCCTAACTTAACCAACAAACTTAACTCTTGCCTATTCTAAAATAAAATAACCTTTACCATTTAATTTCTTAGCAATAAAATTCACATAAAATAATACCTTAAATAATTGGGATGTTACAACTCTCCCCCTCTTGGATCGTTCGCGTCCTCGCGAACCATTCTTGATGCAACGACGGATAATACTTCATAAGCCATTCTTCGGGTTCCCATGTACATTCAGAACCTTTTCTAAATTGCCATAATACCTTCAATAATATTACCGACTTATTTCTCAAGTGTTTAACCTTTTGATCCAAAATCTTTATTGGCTTTTCCGCACATCTTAACTTATTATCGACCTCGATTTCATTCAAAGGAACATAAGTTGATTCATCCGCCAAACACTTTCTTAATTGTGACACATGAAACGTGTCATGTATATTACTCAATTCATTGGGTAAAGCCAAACGGTAGGCCACCTTCCCAACCTTTGCCACTATCTCGAATGGTCCCACGAACCTTGGACCCAATTTTCCCCTCTTTCTAAAACGGATGATGCCTTTCCATGGAGAAACTTTTAGCATCACTTTATCACCTACTTGGAATTCTATCGGTTTTCTCCTTTTATCCACATAGGACTTTTGTCGATCTTGTGCCGCCTTCATTCTTTCACGAATTTGATCAATCATCTCGGTGGTTTGTTGCACTATTTCCGTGCTTCCTAATTCTCGTTGACCTACTTCGCCCCAACAAATCGGGGTTCTACACCTCCTTCCATACAACATCTCATAAGGCGCCATTCCAATAGTGGAATGATAACTATTGTTGTACGAAAATTCAACTAAAGGTAAATGAGTATCCCAACTACCGCCAAAATCGATGACACATGCTCTTAACATATCTTCAAGAGTTTGTATAGTTCGCTCACTTTGGCCATCCGTTTGCGGGTGAAACGCGGTACTCACATGTAACTTAGTACCCATTTCCTCTTGAAACTTCCTCCAATATCGTGATGTAAATCGGATGTCTCGATCCGAAACAATGGAAACCGGCACTCCATGCCTTGCAACAACTTCTTTCATATACAACTTAGACATTGCTTCCGATGATGAAGCTTCTCTTATTGCCAAAAATAATGCACTTTTAGTCAATCTATCAACAATAACTCAAATTGCATCGTGTTGTCAAGGGGTCTTAGGCAACTTAGTCACTAAATCCATTGTAATGTGTTCCCATTTCCAAACCGGTACTTCTAATGGTTGCATCTTACCGTAAGGCATTTGATGGTCGGCTTTCACTTGAAGACAAGTAAGACATTTGTGCACATACTTAACTATATCCCTCTTCATTCCCGGCCACCAATAGTCTTTCCTTAGATCTCTATACATTTTCGTAGCACCGGGGTGAATCGAATACTTAGATTTGTGAGCTAAGTCAAGGAGCTCACTTCTAACACTACTTTGCAAAGGTACCCAAATTCTCCCATATCTAAGCCTTAAACCACGAGAATCTAACAAAAAATCATCAACTTGCCCCTTGATCCTTTCTTTTCTCACGTTTTTGGGGCATAATGCTTCACTTTGTGCAACTCGAATACTATCAAATATTTGAGGTGATATTACCATAACTAAACTCGTTATCTTAATCGGTTGGTGACTCGACTTCCTACTAAGAGCATCCGCCACCACATTAGCTTTTCCGGGGTGATACAAAATCTCACAATCATAATCTTTCACCAAATCGAGACCTCTCCTTTGCCTATCATTCAAATCCCTTTGATCAAATAAATACTTTAAGTTCTTATGATCGGTATAAATGGAGAACTTAACACCATAAAGATAATGACGCCAAATCTTTAAAGCAAAAACTACGGCCGTCAATTCTAAATCATGCGTGGGATAACGTTTTTCGTGTTCCTTCAATTGTCGGGAAGCATAAGCTATGACCTTCCCATTTTGCATCAATACACATCCTAAACCTTTCTTAGAAGCATCACAAAAAACCGTCATGTTCTCATTCCCTTCCGGTAAAACTAATATAGGAGCTTGAACAAGTTTATCCTTAAGGAGTTGAAACGCTTGTTCTTGCTTTTCTTCCCATCTCCATGGCACACTTTTACGAGTCAACTTGGTGAGAGGGGTGGCTATTCTAGAAAAATCTTGTATAAACTGTCGATAATACCCCGCTAAGCCTAGAAAACTCCTAACTTTGGTGGGATTCGTAGGTGGTTCCCATCTCATTATCGCCTCAATCTTTACCGGATCGACACAAATACCCTTCTCATTAATGACATATCCCAAAAATTGAACTTCGCGAAGCCAAAACTCACATTTAGAGAACTTAGCAAACAACCTTTCTTTTCTTAAAGTCGCTAATACTTGCCTTAAATGCACCGCATGTTCCTCTTCACTCTTAGAATACACCAAAATATCATCAATAAATACAATCACAAACCTATCAAGCATCGGTCGACAAACCCTATTCATCAAATCCATAAACGCGGCCGGTGCATTTGTTAACCCAAACGGCATAACCACAAATTCATAATGACCATACCTCGTACGAAAAGCCGTTTTAGGGACATCTTCTTTCCTCACTTTCAATTGATGGTAACCCGACCTTAAATCTATCTTTGAAAAGAAGCTTGCACCTTGTAATTGATCAAACAAATCATCTATCCTTGGCAATGGATACTTATTCTTAATAGTGACCTTATTCAATTCCCGATAATCTATACACATTCTCATTGTCCCATCCTTCCTTTTCACAAACAAAACCGGAGCTCCCCAAGGCGAACTACTAGGACGTATAAAACCTTTATCTATCAAATCTTGTAGTTGAGTCATCATTTCTCTCATTTCCGACGGGGCTAATCGATAGGGAGCTTTGGCAATTGGCGTGGCCCCGGGTATCAAATCTATTCTAAACTCTACCTCTCGCTCGGGAGGTATACCGGGCAACTCATTTGGAAACACATCCGGAAACTCATTAACAATAGGTACATCACTTAATTCAACAACCTTTTTCGAATTATCAACCACATGTGCCAAAAACGCACAACACCCATGAGACAAAAATCTTTTAGCCCTAGCATACGTGCATATAGGAATAGCACGCCTAGCCCGTTCCCCATAAATCCATATAACTTTCCCACTTGGTGATTGAACTAACACAATCTTCTTACGGCACAAAATTATCCCTTCATTGTCATCTAACCAATCCATGCCCACAATTACTTGAAATTCCCCCATATGCATGGGTATTAAATCAATGACAAACTTTTCATCATCCAAAATAATTTCACACCCTTTAATAATACTATACACCATGACAGTCTTGTTATCCGCTATTTCAACTTCTATGATAGTGATCCATCATCAACTTAGGACTTGACACAAAGTCCGGACAAAAACGAGACTTATCATTGAACTCGGCATTAAACTCGGTCACCGATTTAATTCCATGCTCTATATTCATAAACTCGGATTTCAACCTACTAACTTCAGCGGGTGGAGCAAATTGAGTCATAAACATTTCACGAAACTTATCCCATGAAAAACTTGTAGCTACGTCTCGCCCATGAGACTTAACTATGAAATTCCACCATTCATAACCACTACCCTTCATTTGATGAGCCGCATAAATTACCTTTAAATGCTCGGGGCATTCACACAACATAAAAATTTCCTCAATCTCATCGATCCAACTTTGACTAACAATTGGGTCAACCTTACCATGGAACTCCGGGGGATGGCAATTAGCAAAATTCTTATACTCGAAACGATCATCCTTTCTTCTCGGGACTTCTACTTCTTCTTGTCTTGCCCCACTCCCCCCTTCTCCTCTTAGGGTAGGATTATTGGTCATGAGAGTCTTTAACTTCTCGTCTAATTGATCATTTATCAACGTCTTTATCTTCTCTAACAAGGTTGGGGTATAACGTATCAAGGCTTGCCCTATTTGCCCCGAAATGTCATTTGGCATGTTAACTTCTTCGGATTCATTTTGAGAGTCTTCAATAGACTCCATGGATGGGGTGTGGACGTACTCGTCGTCCTCCTCATTACCTCTATTCGGTGATACAATAGCCATTCTGAAAATTACATTCAACCCGTTAGTTCAAATACCTACATCATCATCATCATAACCAAACAAATCGAAAGAATTCCTAACTCGATTCACCATGACCATAGTAGACGTTCATGTGTACCAAAATGAAGTAATAACAATGGCCTGTTGTTATTACACTATCTCATTACGCATTTAATCTACTATGACTCATGACTAACGAGTATTAAACTCCATACATAAACCAACCATGATCTCAATCATTATACTACAAGTCTCGTCAATGACTCTACCCTATGGAGCATGGCACAACTATACGACCTTAACATTCATGCAAGTCCTAAACCGCTTATCCTTTCACAACAATGGTTTAAGCCTAGATAATCCCTATCGTGGGTTATCCAAGTCCCTTAAACCACATCTCTGATACCAACTTTTAACGCCTTAGAACGAGTAAATTTTTTTTTTTTTTTTTTTTTTTTAAATCAAGTCATTGCCCAGACAAGGCATATGCCGCGGCGCGGCCTGCTTTGTCGCGGCGCGACCTTAAACTGGATAAATAACCCTTCTTAACCCAAGTTCTGTTACCAAAATGTGACCATTGTCGCGGCGCGGAGCCCTTTTCCGCGGCGCGACACAACACGTGTCCTGAATCTGACCTGTAACAATTTATCAAAGCCACAAGTTTTACAATTTCAACAACCGAAATCCTTTGTATCATCAATATACATGAACCAGATTTAGTAAACCAGTTTCTAAACATCATTAAACATCACAAACATCAATTATACATCGAAGACATGTTTTCACATTTCAAATCATCATTTGGTCCCAAAGGTTAGACAAAAACATAAATGACACATTCAAAATACTTGGCGTTGATAAGCGGTAACCATAGAGCTTGATTACAAAAGAGACTTGCAATACCACTTACTCTTGTGCCAATGCTCCGCTAACACTTCAAACGGGTTCTTTCCCTTCCCGATGACCTTTAGTTCCTAAAACATGAAACAACACGGGGGTAAGCTTTTACACTTAGTGAGTTATAGGCAAGTAATTTAAAACATAAAACATTGGGCATAAGATCACAATACTTATCCTTCAACCTAACGGTTGCTTGCTTACTTTCGGATCCGATTCTTTCTTACCATAGACATGACTTACTAGGCCGACCCTAGTAATCATGCCTAAGCTAACCATAGGCATACTCATATGCCTAAGCTATCATAATCACATTTCATAGTCATATCATACATAGACACTTAATGTGTCTAAGCTAAAACATACCATAGACAAGATTACTAGCAATGTAATAACCTTGCCTAAGCTAAACACCAACCATAGATACAATTATTAGGGGAACCTAATAATTCTATCTAAGCTACACAACTAGTGCGCTTAGTCGTTACTCTCTTGCACGGATGCAATCCGAGAACACTAAGCCACTCTTGACCCGCCCATTTTACCCCCTATAAACTCACCTTGCTTAAACGAATTTCCTTGATCACTTGTAGCCTCTTTACCTTGATTAGCACCTATACATGAGCTAATCCCATTAATCATACAACTCAATTAAAAATCACAACTTTCATAAATTTTCACATCTTCATATACTTACACATTTACTTAACCCCCTAATTACAACAAACACACATATAGCCTTTGATCTCATCTTTTCTAAAACAACAACATTATCAATTCAACATCATTTCTTTAAACATTTAAACCTCTAGTTCATTTCTTATGGACATAACATGCAATTTCTTCAAATCCTCCTTTAAACATCAAAATGTGCATAATTCCATTTCCATTACAAGTAACCCTAAATCATCAACTATCCAAATTTCATAACTTATAACAACAACAACAATTTATACACAAACATTCTTCTTCAAAATTACTAGTTAGAACACATAAACTTTTCATTGAGGCATTTTAACAAACACTTGGTGTGCATGACTAGAAATTAAGCTAGAACATCACCAAAATCACCATATTCATACCATAAATCCATAATGCAAGTTCATACATGAATCTACTTCCAAAATCATTAACAAATTCATTCTAACTCATACAAATGTGCACAATTCAACAAATCAACAACTTCTAAGCATAAAGCTCATCATAAACACTCAATATTAGCAATACTTAGACATAAAACTCATACCTTGTCTTTTAGAGTTCAAAAACCCTAATTGTGCACAAAGAAGATGAAATTGGAAGATTAAAGCTTGCTAGGGTGATTGAGATGTCTTATATTTCACTAATTCAAGCTTGCATGGTTATAATTTTAACAATTGATGGATCCTCCTCTTCCCCTTGCCAATGTCGATATACACACACACACATATAAACTCTCTGTATATTTTTACAACTGATGAAATGAATTATCGGTATTAATTTTTCTTTTATTAAAATGACTTTGGCTTATTTACACTTTCTACCCTCCCCACCATATTTCTAATTAGGGAAGTCCTTAAATCTAATATTGCACCATTAGTCCTTCCTAACTTAACCAACAAACTTAACTCTTGCCTATTCTAAAATAAAATAACCTTTACCATTTAATTTCTTAGCAATAAAATTCACATAAAATAATACCTTAAATAATTGGGATGTTACACTTTCATCTTTAGTTTCCATAACGAGAAGTTACTCCCGTTGAACTTTTCAATTTCGAATTTTGTAGACATTGCTATAATCACAATCTTCTTTTCGACAACACTATTTTTCTGAGAAATAGTACCCGGGAACTTTTATCGAGTGAAATTAATCTTACTTATTTTCTGATGTGGACGATCCACTCCAGTGGCAACCACAGAGCATACGATAAGTAGATTAATACACACTAGATATTAGAACCTTAGCTCTGATACCACTTGTTGAGAAAAGCGACACCGAATTATAGCAAACTGCTAGTAATACTTGAAATAACGACAATAATAGGACACCGAGATTTAATGTGGAAAACCCCAATAGGGTAAAAAACCACGGGCAAGGAAAGAAACTCTTCACTAATAAGAATAATATGAATTACACTTCTCTCTAATTACAAGGATAAGTACTAATCTTTATATCTCTTGTAATTAGGAGATTAAACTACAAACTCTCTTTTATTCTTTTAGTACATAGAAGAAAGAAGTGATTATTGGACAATGAAATGAATTAGCTTCCCCTCTTATTTATACTGAATGGATATGGGGTTGGTAAAGTATGAAAACTCATATTTGTTTACAAATTATAGGCACCTAACATGCACGTATCAATTTCCATATTGTTGTTTGACTTTATATTGCCACTTACCATCCATGTTTGACACTATCAACCATCCATATTTGACATCTTTTACACACCTATTTATTATATTATATTATATTATATTATTATTATATTATATTATATTATATTATATTATTATAACATTATACTAATTATGAT
This sequence comes from Rutidosis leptorrhynchoides, assembly GCF_046630445.1. Lineage (NCBI taxonomy): Eukaryota > Viridiplantae > Streptophyta > Magnoliopsida > Asterales > Asteraceae > Rutidosis > Rutidosis leptorrhynchoides. The sequence continues at coordinate 267,131,865 of NC_092336.1, forward strand.
GACTTATCACTGTTTACAGAACTGTAATCGTTCTTTTATTTCATATTTTTTATTATTAGCATTTATCAATACTAATAATAAAAAATATGAAGTAAAAAGACGGTTACAGCCCTGTACGCTGATAAGTCATCCTAATTAGTAATTAGTAATATGTTATACATTACGTTGCCATTTAATAAATCTACGTTGCCATTTTATGTTTTTAAATAAAACAGTGCATTGTATATCTATGAATTGCAGGTACTATATGTTATAAACAGTGCATAATTAGTAATATGTATATCTATATCTATATCTATAAGACTATAAATTGCAGCTACTACATGTTCACACTGCATTAGTAATTACGTTGCCATTTATTTTTATGTTTTTTATAGGAGAGAATGATTCGTATAATTCCTTTATATGATGTACAATGAAAAACAACCGAGTATATATACAGAGAATACATGATCTATTCTAGGCAATGAGCTAACTAATTTGCCTCTATAAATGGTATAGATATCACACGCTAATGTACAGCTCTACAAATCGGATATATGCTAAGAATAGGGGATTTGGTTATTATACTATGTTGACTTATATTTTAAAATTTTATATTTTTTACCCATTTCAATTTATGTTTTTTACTTCTATATCGTTCCTCCTTTTTCTCAAACGAATTTAGCTAAAGTTTCAGTTATCACCTTTGTTTTCAGCTAGTATTTAACCCTTTTTTTTTTATAGAATAGTAAACACACACACACTCTTTTTGTCCGATGGGACTCGAATTCACAACCTCAAAGTTCATGAGTTCCCTTAATACCGCTAAGTCAAAAGCCCTTTAATACTATTTAACCGATTATGAGACAAATTATAAAACTTAAGAAGAAGCATGTCAAATAAACACTAGAAACTAGAAACTGATTACTCATTTTCAAAACGCACATCCATACAATTCCTTATACATATATACTCGTATATTTTAGATTTTTATTTTTGTGTTGGTAACAATCATATACATCTATATACGTTGGTAGTTTGGTGTCCGTGACTCTATAATCGGTATGTATGCAGAGATCAATGAAGCTACTAGGCGCATTCATCGTTCCATGTTTTCTAGTCGATAGTGCTTACAAAATATGGTGGTTCAGTTCTGGCATGGACCAAATACCTTTCGTTTCAAACATTTACTTAAGCCACACGTTCGCTTGCATTCTACTTTTATCTTCATGGTTATACCGAACATCACTCTTTTTTCTTGTTTGTGTGTTATTTAAACTCACATGTTCTTTACAAATCCTTCGGTTAGAAGATTTTGCCAAAGTGTTTGAAAAACAAGCGGACGTGGGTTCAATATTGATGGAACATTTTGCTATTAAAAAAACTCTTAGTGTTATAAGTCACAGGTTTCGTGCATTCATTTTGTCAACTTTGATTCTGGTTACTGCAAGTTTGTTTGCTTCTCTGCTTGTTACAACTGAGACTGGTTCACTTGTTAATATTTCCACTGCTGGAGAACTTGCGGTAATCTTACTTCTCTCCGTTAATTATAATTAGCAAACTTTAATCAATTGAAGTATGAATGGGTCGATTTGGGTTTTGTATATCTATTATCTATCAGTGATCAAAAGGAAAACCTTAAATAGCTAAATTGATCAAAGTTAAAATTCTTCCTCGTGTATGTACTATAAAAAGTCAAATGAAGGCCACTGTTGTTTTCATATATTTTGTGTTGTTACAACTTGTGAAATAATAATAATTAGAATTAGAATTAGAATATAACATTTAGTTTTTGATTGTGTGGCAGCTGTGCTCTTTGACACTTGTGACCGGCCTATGCATTTGTCTACAAAGTGCTGCAAAAATTACACACAAAGCTCATTCTGTGACGAGTTTGGCAGCCAAATGGCATACTTGTGCCACTGTTGACTCGTTTGACGATGTGGGCCCTAGTGAAGAGACTTCGATGGCTAATGCTAATGACCGCGCTAACTATCATTTTAATGCTCGTATGGATTCAGATATAGATGAAGGAGATGAAGACGAGTTGGATAATACAAAGATGCTTCCAATATATAATAGGAACACAATCACATACCAGGAGCGACAATCATTAGGTGAGTATTATTGGGTTTTTTTGTATACCTCGTACTCTCAAATTTGGAATAATTGTGTCAAGTTTTCTGGTCAATCGGGTCTTGAGAAAAATTAAGCCTGGCAATGTAAACCAAAACTTAAAAAAAAAATAGGTTCAATGGGTTTCTCTCGAACCTATTGCTATACAACTTATAAAGGAATAGCTCTAGTGGGTATCAATTCCTAAAGTTCAATAGAGATGGGTCTAATGTTCAAATGAGTCAATAATAACAAGTTTCATTCGCCAAACATTTATGAAAGCATTCATGATTATATTATTTATTATGTATATTGATATTTTTTTTTAAAATATGATAAACAATAAATAATAACTAAAATAATATAATAAATTTAAAAAATCAAATGCAAACGTATATGACCCGTTTGGACCATGACCCGTTACTCAATCGGACCCCATTTGAAATTTTGATCCATGACCCATTTCAACCCAAAATCGGTTTGACCCGTCACCCAAACCGACCCCCCGTTTGCCAGGTATAGTTTTTAGGTGTAAACTTAATAATCAGAACAGTTTCGACAATTAAAAGATAAAAATAAGTAGAAACTTTTTAAAAAAATCCAAATTAGTAGTTTGATGCAACATTTTCTTGTTTGTCCAAGTTAAACGGGTTGAGAGGTTCAAGAGTTAAAGTTTTTATACTCAAATATTTAGAATTCTCTTTTTATTATTATTGAATATTGATTGATATTGATTTATAACTTTTTATAAACAAGTAGCCTACACGAATGGAAAGGAAAACATTAATGGGTCGAGATAACTTGACAAGCTCATTTGACCCATACCATAAATGACCTGTTTCAACCCAAACTTTTCAAGAATCTTGCTTTGGTGTGAAATTTAGAATTCAAGATTGCATTTTATTTTGTTTCTTGCAGTTACGTATTTTGAGAACAACAGGGCTGGGATCACTGTTTTTGGATTCATGTTGGATAGATCATATCTACATACGATCTTTGTGATTGAAATGTCACTTACACTTTGGTTGTTAAACAAGACGATCGGTTTTTCATGAATATTCTATTGGTCAAATAACCAAGTGGGTCATCCTGATCAAAATTTCACTTTATTGGCATGCGGGCGTAGAACCACTTGACATCATATAATCCGTGGAATGATCTGAGTTGTCATCTAAGAACCAAGATTTCTTTCATACTATTGTGAGTCTGATGCATTAGTAGTTTGTTCATTCACATCATTGTATCATATGCATATATCTAAACTTGAATCTCCTTGTACCTTTTCTTTGCCATGTGGATTTGTATAAGTAAATTGATAAGATTATATATATTTTTAGACTTTTATAGTAGTACTCGATGAATAGGTATCATACAGATAACATGCTCAACAATTTATGCTTTTATATATTTGTTACTTTAATTAGACCACTCGTTTGTTGGTGCTTTGTGGGTACGAGTGTCTTGTGATTGATGAATTGTGTGAGAAAGTTATGAGAAAATGTTATATTAGTCTTTGTGGGTGAAAGGATGTAATTTTGTTTGCCTATTCCATTCATTTTCCACGTATATATGTACATCAGTGTATCCTCTCTATATGTCAACTATAACAAACTTCAATATGTATATAAGGGAATGATATACATGATAAATATAAGATATATGCTAAATGAAACAGAGATATATTCTATATATATAAACGTTGACTATTAGTGGAGATATTATGAATGATTTGGCAAGGTATTGGTGGTGAACGAAGTTAATTAAATATATGTGAGTGTATGTGCACGTATGTGCATGTTGTTAGGACTCCGGAAAGTGTATAATGTTAATGTGAAACAAACTTAATAGATAGTTTCTTAGAAGAGGGCTATATAAGGAACCTTAGTAGTCCTAATTAGATTGTCATTGCATTGTAACTGAGTTTAAGAAGCTGTGGAATGTAATTTTACCGATTCTCTCTAATACTGAATCTGTTCTTTACCTTACCGAGTCTCATTCAATCTATCACATCTTCAATTCTCACTATGATCTGGCATATCATTTGGTATCAGAGCGTACAGGGAGTGATATTACATCATTATATCGATTCAGAGATTGAAGATTACAGAATCTGAACACACTCGGTTAGATTGAATCACATTCGATATCATCGAAAGTGATAATCTGATGTTCAGATTCATGTGATAAGTTTAGTGAAGGTTAATTAGGTATATAAGAAAGTGTTTCGATCATCATTACAGCATTACAACAACAATTATGGAGATTCAAGCTAATTTTTAGAGTTCGTGGATAAAACCCTTTATTTTGATCAATTCAAGCTTGTTTCTGTGTTCAAGTTAAGATCAGTGGATTCAGTTTAGTTCGTGAGGTGATTTGGCAACTAATTGACGGTTTAATTTCATCAATTTTTGGTGATTTGATCCTCATTCGGTATCTCAACTGCCATACCGAGTCTGCTTCATCTCTTAAATTCGTTTAAAGTGTTGCAGATTGTGGAGTGTTTGAGATTCAGTCACATTCGATTTGATCAAACGAAGCTAATTCAAGTGGTTATAGCAGTTATTCGTTGGATTTACTAAGTTTCACAATTAGACACGGTTTGTCAACTGCTACAGTTGACATTCGGTATCAACACACTAAGTTTCATTGATATTTTACTCGTTACTAACTTGTTTCCTTGTGCAGCAAGGTTACCGAATCTAATTTAAGTGTTAATCATTGGATTGGAATCATCTGTTAGTGATTTTTACAGAATCTGGTTACCGAACCAGATGCCGAAACCGAATCTCAGATATACTTGATATATTTTGGGGTTTAAGTGTTCTAAGGCTTCAAATTCTGTATTTACCGAATCTATGTGAGATACTAGTCATTCTTATCAGTTTCTGATACAGAATCTGATATACCGAATCTGCTACATTACCGAACCAGATACCGAGTTTGCTACAGTACCGAATCAGATACCGAATCTGATATTTTGTTAGATTGTTTTTCGGAACCAGAATCTTGGATTGTGTGATATACCTAATCTTTATTGAATCTACCTCAGATTTTGTCAATATGTCTACTCAGGATACATTGATTATTGGATCAAATTCCAGACCTCCGCTATTATTTGAAGGCAAGTACAACCAGTGGCTTCATCATATCACTCAGTACATAGACTACAAGGGTGAAAAGGCAAAGTACGTATGGGCTTCTTTGAAAGAAGGTCCAGTTACTGAATTCCATCCAGAAACTGGTATGCCAATTCCAGTGTATGAACTTTCTTGAGAGAAACGAGAGAGAGCTTAGGGTGATGTTGAAGCTAAACATATCATCATGCAAGCAATCTCGTATGAGTTGTTTAAAAATGCTGATAGCAACACCACCGCTAAAGACATATGGAATGAGATCAAAAGACAACAAGAAGGTTACGACATGTCTGATGTCACCAAACTGAATAAGGCTCTAGGACTTTATGAAGATTTCAAGCAGGAACCTGAAGAACTTCTCAAGGAAACCTACCAACATTTCAATGGTGTCCTTAATGAGTTGAAAAGGTGCAAGATTACTAAAGTGAATGCTGAGATCAACATGAAGTTTCTCAAAAAGCTCAACACTGATTGGCTTCCTTATGGAACCTTCATTCGATCTACCAAAGAGATTGATAAACTGAATATTCATGAGCTTGTTGGAGTCCTTATGCATGATGAGCTAGTCATGTCTAAACTTTAAGAGGAAAGGAAAGAGTCTTCTCCGGGTGATCCACTTGCTCTTGTTGCTAAGAAAAAGGGCAAATCTTACACCACTTCCAAAAGCTTATCCAAGAAAGTGCTCATTGAAGAATCAACTGGTTCTGAAGAGCTCAACCTTTCGGATGTTGATGATTCACACCTTGAACTAGTCAAGATGGCTGCTATGTTCACCAAAGCCTTGAACAAGTACAAGTTTAAAGGCAAATCAAGCAATCAACGCAAGAATTCATCTTCTTCCTCCTACTACAAGTAAAATTATTCATCAAAACATCAACATGCTGATGATTCCAAGAAGGATGATTCAATCTGTTATAATTGTGGCAAAGCTGGCCATTTCTCCCGTGAGTGCAAAATGCCTAAGTAGAAGGATGCCGCTTACTACAAGAATAAAATGTTGATGGCAAAAGTTGTGGAAACTGGGGAAGAGCTGAAACCGGTTGATGATTCTTGGTTTAACTAGACGGATGATTCGGAATCCGAGGTGAAACATTCTAATGTTTGCAAGGTGACCAAGCTTATCAAAGCAAAGGAAGCAATGGAGAATTCTGACTCAATATCTGATGATTATGAGGTACAATTTACTGAGATCCCAACTGATTTTGTGAAAATGCAAAATGACATGATGAAGAATTTAGTCTCAATGTCAAAAGAGGTAAAAGGTTTAAAATCTGAAAACAAAGTTTTGAAAGAGAAAATCAAACTTAATGAGACTAAATCTTCTTCATCATCCAATTCGCCAATGGAAGTGAATCGATTGAGAACCCAACTCAGCTCCATGGGTACTGAGTTGGAGGAACTTAAAAAGTCAATACTTCCAATCAAGATTGAAAGAACGGATTATCGTTTGAAATCCGAACGTATTGCGAAGGAAGTTCAATTCTTCGAAAAAGATCTTTCAGACCTTAAAGAACAACATGAACACACAAATTCCAAGTTAAACAAGAAAATTATTCAATTGGAAGAAACCATAATTAAAAAGGAATTTGAAATTTTACTATTCACTAAAGATTCTCTTCAAATGAAAGCTCAACTTGCTTGATACGAGGAAAAACTTTATCGAACAAAGCAATCAAAAGCTATCATTAACATGGAACTTTCAAAGCAAACAATCTTATGAATAGACCGAAAACGATTCATGGTGATAAGTGGGGGGTTGGGTTTGAAGATCCCAAGGCGTTGGATGATATTTCCAAAAATATTCCTGGATTATATCATTCTGGTTATTTTCAAGCTGGTTTACCATATCATTTTATGCATTCATTTGATGCTGATTTTGATAATGTGATAAATAATCATTCATCTAAGAAATATTATCAAATCAATTTGATGTATGAAAAATTTAATGCTAAATTGGGTAAATCACATCCTATTTTCTTACATGAACTAGTCAAACATGAACAGAATATGCAAAATGTTGATTATGTGCCTTCACGTAGATTGGTTTACATTCCTACACTCATGTAGAGAAATACATCTTGATGCTAGAAAAATGAAGTTGTAACGACCCAACCCGTTATACAATCGATTACGCGAAATAATTTTTTTTTATTTTAAACAAGCCAGGCTAACCTGACAGGCTTAACCCGCGACGCGGTCAGCCCAGCCGCGGCGCGGCTTAACTCAATTCCAAATGGGTCAGAACCATTAAACCCTCGACAACCGAAACACCTGATAGCCCCCGGATCTCTCATAAGGGCCGCGGCGCGGCTCACCCCTGTTGCTGATTCTTACTTATCAAAATTTCACAAGTGCCAAATTTCTGCAGATACGAGGTACAAACTTTCAAAAGGCATTACGCCACATTACGCCACATCAATAAGCAAAGTTTACAAGTTTTAAGACTCCCGTTCAAATATTTGACCACCGAGCATCGTTCGCTCATTACAATTCAAAATATAAGTTTCGACCGACAAGTTTAAATACCAAACATAAACCCGAGCATGGTGTTTGGGGTTAAACTACCCAAAGCTAGGTCGAACTTCAAAAAGCTATACTCCCAAAAGCTTCTCCTAGCATAACAAAAGCGGGATCACTAATCCGAACGAACGCCCTTACCCTTGTCCACGCCGGAGCCTAAAAAGAGTAAACAATGAGAGGGTAAGCAAACGCTTAGTGAATGCAATAATTATACACATACCTATATAACTTACCTACTTGCAAACACTTACTCACATACCGCATACATGCTAGCAATATAATTAGCTTACCATCTCAAGTACGAAGCTAATAGTCCCCAAAACTGCAACTAGCATAATCAATAGCATATAATCGACATAATACTAAATGCTACAATACAATACACAACCATGATTAATCGGTACTCGCGTCATGGTGCTACCGGCTCTTTGGTTCACACCATACGCATCGGTTATGACGCTACCGGCTCTTTGGTTCACGTCACAACCCGAGTCATACTCGCGCTAAGTGCTACCGGATCTTTAGTTCACACTCTAACAATACACGTACTATGACGCTACTGGCTCTTTGGTTCACATCATAGCATGCACGCACATACTATGGTACTACCGGCTATTTGGTTCATACCATAGCATACAAATAAATACATTATATACATACGCATATAATTACTCCACTCACCTTGTATTCAAAACGAAAGTAAGCCCACAAGCTCTTCAACCGTCAACGAAATCACCCATGATATTAACATACAATCAACACTTATCTAAATGAGACTCTTAACACGCCCAAATAGACCACTTAGTGTTATTGTTCACCCTTTGTTCTCATAATACCAATCATAGGCCCAAACTTACCAACAATCACTAAAACTAGTGACCATGGCATTAAATCACCCAACTATACACCACTAGGTCATTCAAAACTCTTTTGACCCAATTCGAGGTCAACACCCCCACTTGGGTCATCCACCACCCAAATACGCTTATTTACAAAGACAACAAAGTGTGCTAGAGATTAACTATCCATTTAAGGCTCATAATTACCAATTAATATTTCGAAACCCTAGGTTAGTTGCTATTAAGTCTTCATGACTCAATCTTACCCAAGAATACCAAAAACACCAAATATGGGTTTTATGTTCATCACTAACCCAAACCCTAACCCTTTGAACAATCGAAATAAGGAAATCAAGGTTAAGACTTACCACCACAACCAAAACGTAGCTAGTGATTCGATGAACAACTTTAACACACGCGCATTGGCCCGAAATCAACTTCTTCCTCATAGATTTGGGCTTTGTCTCTCTTAAAATGGGTCTCTCTCTCTAGAATTAAAGTGGAAGAGAAGAGGTGGTTGAAAATGGAGTAAATGATGATCTAGATCTGATCTTGGGGCTTTAAATTCGTCCCCCAAGTGAAATTACCAAAAAGCCCCTTTTAATATCTCAAAAGAAGAAGGCTGACCCATCAGACCCCTGCTGCGCCGCGGGCCTTTAGGCCGCGCCGCGGCCCAAAACAGAAAAACAAGGCCGTCAGCATTTTAAATATATATACAAATGTACGAATCGGTTTCGGGTCTTACAAGTCTCCCCCACTTGATTCGGATTGCGTCCTCGCAATCCAAGCCGTATGACAAGAGGGAAGATATATCAACACAAACTCTTCGGGCACCCAAGTAAACTCGGAACCTTTACTCTGATGCCATTGAACTTTAAAAGTTCTCACCTCTTTATTTCTCATCCTTTTGACCTTATCATCGAGTATAGCAATCGGCTCCTCAATATACTCTAACTTATTGTTTAGCTCAATCTCGTCTAAAGGCACCCATGAAGAATCATCCGCAAGACACTTACGGAGATGGGAGACATGGAATGTATTATGAATCCCCGCAAGTTCTTCGGGTAATTCTAAACGATACGCAACTGCACCAACACGAGCTAAAATTTTAAATGGCCCAATTCACCGAGGAGCTAACTTTCCTCGTTTTCGAAATCGAATGACACCTTTCCATGGCGAGACTTTAAGCATCACCATGTCACCTTCTTTGAACTCAATTTGTCGTCTACGCTTATCGGCATAAGATTTTTGTCTATCTTGGGCCTTTTTCAAATGAGTCCGAATCACATCAATCTTGCTATTCGTCTTTAAAACCAAATTGGTACTCCCGATTTCTCTTTGACCCACTTCACCCCAATAAATCGGGGTTCGACACCTACGCCAATAAAGCATCTCGTAAGGTGGCATCTCGATACTAGTATGATAACTATTATTGTACGAGAATTCCACCAATGGTAAGTGCTCATCCCAACTACCGCCGAAATCAATAATATACGTCCGTAACATATCCTCCAATCTTTAATTCGTACGTTCGATTTGACCGTCTGTTTGAGGATGGCACGCCGTGCTCAATTTCAATTATGTACCCATATCTTCATGAAACTTTTCCCAAAATCGAGACGTGAAACGAGTATCTCGATCCGAGATAATAGATATTTAGGGAACCCCGTGTCTTGATATCATCTCCTTGATAAACAACTTAGCCAAGGTCTCCGACGATATCGCTTCCCGAATGGGGAGAAACAAAGCACTTTTCGTCAATCGATCAACTATCACCCAAATCGAATCAAATTTGGTTCTCGCCTCTTTGGTAACTTTGTAATGAAATCCATGGTAATGTGCTCCCATTTCCATTTCGGGATTTCTAACGGTTGTAACATACCATACGGCTTTTGGTGTTCGGCCTTAACTTGCAAACACGTGACGCATTGTTCAACATACTTAACAACATTACGTTTCATGCCCGGCCACCAATACTCCTTCTTTAAATCAAGATACATTTTCGTCGCACCCAGATGGATGGAATACTTGGACTTATGTGCTTCATCAAGTAGCACTCGTCGATTATCCCCCATCTTAGGCACCCACACTCTTCCTTGAAAGGACAACAAACCATGCGGGCCTAAGGTAATAGACTCCGTTTGCCCCACGATTCGTTCCTCATGTTTGTTGTTAACAAAAGCTTCAATCTGAATCTCACCAAGCTTTTCAAGAAAATCGTTAGTAATAATCATGCATAATGATCTTACTCGTATTGCCGGATGTTGACTCTTTCGACTTAACACATCCGCGACTACATTCGCCTTACCCGGATGATAAAGTATCTCACAATCATAGTCCTTCACCACATCCATCCATCTACGTTGACGATAATTCAAATCTCGTTGATCAAAAAGATGTTTCAAACTCTTATGATCCGAATAAATCGTACACTTAACACCATACAAGTAATGATGCCAAATTTTCAACGCATGCACAACCGCCGCCAACTCAAGATCATGAGTCGGATATCTTGTTTCGTGTTCCTTTAATTGTCGAGAGGCGTAATCGATGACTTTACCTCTTTTCATTAGAACACACCCGAGCCCATTTAATGAGGCATCACAATAAACTGTCATATATTCCACACCTTCCGCAATACTAACACCGGAGCCTGACACAACTTCTCTTTTAACAATTGGAAAGCGATCTCTTGCTCACTTTCACAATTAAATCTAGCATTATTTCTCATCAATTTCGTCAATGGAGAAGCGATATTAGAAAAGTCTTGGATAAACCGACGATAATAACCGGCCAATCCGAGAAAACTTCGGATTTCCGTAGGCGTAGTCGGTCGTTCCCAACACTTCATCGTCTCTATCTTCCCCGGATCTACTTGAATACCGTCTTTGTGTAGTGACCCGAACTTTTCCATGATTATTCCATGATTATATATTAAATGAAAACTATATTTGCATGATTAAATGTTTCCAACATGTTAAGCAATCAAACTTGTTAAGACTTGATTATTTGAAATGAGTTTCATGTAGACAATTGACCACCCAAGTTGACTAGCGATTCACGAACGTTAAAACTTGTAAAAACGACATGATTATATATATATATATAGACATATAAATGATAAATAAGTATCTCAATAAGTATATTAACAATGTGTGATATACATAAAAAATGAGAATATTGAATTATGAAGCTCGAAACGATATACATAACGATTATCGTTATAACAACGTCTTACTAAACACATATGTATTGTATTAAGATATTGATATACTATATTTAACATGATAAAATGATAATTAAGTATATCATTGAGTGTATTAACAATGAACTATACAAGTAAGATGTGACTACTAACTTAAGAATTTCGAAAACGAGACATATATGTAACGATTATCGTTGTAACGACATTTTAAAGTACTAAAGCATCCGGGACTCCCTTCGGACATGATAAATTCGAAGTACTAAAGCATCCGGTACTTTGGATGGGGTTTGTTGAACCCAATACATCTATCTTTAGGATTCGCGTCAATTAGGGTGTCTGTTCCCTAATTCTTAGATTACCAGACTAAAAAGGGCATATTCGGTTTAATAATTCAACCATAGAATTTAGTTTCACGTACTTGTGTCTATTTTGTAAAACATTTATAAAACTGCATGTATTCTCATCCCAAAAATGTTAGATTTAAAAAGTGGAACTATAACTCACTTTCACAGATTTTTACTTCGTCGAGAAGTAAGACTTGGCCACTGGTCGATTCACGAACCTATAACAAATATGTACATATATATCAAATTATGTTCAAAATATAATTACAACATTTTTTTATTACGTTGATGATTTGAGTTTATTAAGTCAGTTGTCCTCGTTAGTAACCTACAACTAGTTGTCCACAGTTAGATGTACAGAAATAAATCCATATATATTATCTTGAATTAATCCATGACCCAGTGTATACACGTCTCATGCTAAATCACAACTCAAAGTATATATATTTTTGGAATCAACCTCAACCCTGTATAGCTAACTCAAACATTACTGCATATAGAGTGTCTATGGTTGTTCCAAATAATATATATACATGGGTCGATATGATATGTCAAAACATTTGCATACGTGTCTATGGTATCCCAAGATTATATAATATATTAGAATACATGTATAATACAATATGAGTTAGCTAGGATATGATTAATACAGATTTGTTACCAATTTTCACGTAGCTACAACAAGCAAAAATGAATGAGGATGTGTATTGTACGAGTTTTTATGGTTTCATATTAAACTTAAGTTGGTAACAAATGAGTTGCTTGTTGTAACAAATGTGTATTGTATACACAACAACTCATATTAAACTTAGATGCACTCGTATTTGTAACAAATGTGTATTGTAGAAGCTGTGTATTGTACGAGTACAAATACGAGTGCATACGAGTAGAATTGTTGATGAAAATGAATGAGGATGTAATTGTAAGCATTTTTGTTAAGTAGAAGTACTTTTATAAGTGTCTTGAAGTCTTTAAAAAGTGCATAAATACATATTAAAACACTACATGTATATACATTTTAACTGAGTCGTTAAGTTATCGTTAGTCGTTACATGTAAGTGTTGTTTTGAAACCTTTAAGTTAACGACCTTGTTAAATATTGTTAACCCATTGTTTATTATATCTAATGAGATGTTAAATTATTACATTATCATGATATTATGATGTATTAATATATCTTAATATAATATATATACAATTAAATGTCGTTACAACGATAATCGTTACATATATGTCTCGTTTCGAAATCCTTAAGTTAGTAGTCTTGTTTTTACATATGTAGTTCATTGTTAATATACTTAATGACATGTTTACTTATCATTTATCATGATTAAACATAGTATATCAATATCTTAATATGATTCATATGTAATTAGTAAGACGCTGTTATAACGATAATCGTTATATATATCGTTTTCGAGTTTATTAATTCAATAGTCACATTTTTTTATGTATATAACTCATTGTTAAAATACCTAATGAGATACTTACTTATCATAATATCAAGTTAACTATATATATATATATATATATATATATATATATATATATATATATATATATATATATATATATATATATATATATATATATATATATCCATATATGTCATCATAAAGTTTTTACAAGTTTTAACGTTCGTGAATCACCGGTCAACTTGGGTGGTCAAATGTCTATATGAAACCTATTTCATTTAAACAAGTCTTAACAAGTTTGATTGCTTAACATGTTGTAAACACTTAATCATGCAAATAACAATTTCATTTAATATATATAAACATGGAAAAGTTCGGGTCACTACAGTACCTACCCGTTAAATAAATTTCGTCCCGAAATTTATAAGCAGTTGGAGGTGTTGACGTATCTTCTGGAAATAAGTGTGGGTATTTCTTCTTCATCTGATCTTCTCGTTCCCAGGTGAACTCAGGTCCTCTACGAGCATTCCATCGAACCTTAACAATTGGTATCTTGTTTTGCTTAAGTCTTTTAACCTCACGATCCATTATTTCAACGGGTTCTTCGATGAATTGAAGTTTTTCGTTGATTTGGATTTCGTCTAATGGAATAGTGAGATCTTCTTTAGCAAAACACTTCTTCAAATTCGAGACGTGGAAAGTGTTATGTACAGCCGCGAGTTGTTGAGGTAACTCAAGTCGGTAAGCTACTGGTCCGACACGATCAATAATCTTGAATGGTCCAATATACCTTGGATTTAATTTCCCTCGTTTACCAAATCGAACAACGCCTTTCCAAGGTGCAACTTTAAGCATGACCATCTCTCCAATTTCAAATTTTATATCTTTTCTTTAAATGTCAGCGTAGCTCTTTTGTCGACTTTGGACGGTTTTCAACCGTTGTTGAATTTGAATGATCTTCTCGGTAGTTTCTTGTATTATCTCCGGACCCGTAATCTGTCTATCCCCCATTTCACTCCAACAAATCAGAGACCTGCACTTTCTACCATAAAGTGCTTCAAATGGTGCCATCTCAATGCTTGAATGGTAGCTGTTGTTGTAGGAAAATTCTGCTAACGGTAGATGTCGTTCCCAACTGTTTCCTAAATAAATAACACATGCTCGTAGCATGTCTTCAAGCGTTTGTATTGTCCTTTCGCTCTCCCCATCAGTTTGTGGATGATAGGAAGTACTCATGTCTAGATGAGTTCCTAATGCTTGCTGTAATGTCTGCCAGAATCTTGAAATAAATCTGCCATCCCTATCAGAGATAATAGAGATTGGTATTGCATGTCTGGAGATGACTTCCTTCAAATACAGTCGTGCTAACTTCTCCATCTTGTCATCTTCTCTTATTGGCAGGAAGTGTGCTGATTTGGTGAGACGATCAACTATTACCCAAATAGTATCAAAACCACTTGCAGTCTTTGGAAATTTAGTGATGAAATCCATGGTAATGTTTTCCCATTTCCATTCCTGGATTTCGAGTTGTTGAAGTAGACCTGATGGTTTCTGATGCTCAGCTTTGACCTTAGAACACATCAAACATTCTCCTACGTATTTAGCAACATCGACTTTCATATCCGGGGTCCAAAAATATTTCTTGAGATCCTTGTACATCTTCCCCGTTCCAGGATGTATTGAGTATCTGGTTTTATGAGCTTCTCTAAGTACCATTTCTCTCATATCTCCAAATTTTGGTACCCAAATTCTTTCAGCCGTATACCGGGTTCTGTCTTCCCGAATATTAAGATGCTTCTCCGATCCTTTGGGTATTTCATCCTTTAAATTTTCTTCTTTTAAAACTCGTTGTTGCTCCTCCTTTATTTGAGTAGTAAGGTTATTGTGAATCATTATATTCATAGCTTTTACTCGAATGGGTTCTCTGTCCTTTCTGCTCAAGGCGTCGGCTACCACATTTGCCTTCCACGGGTGGTAACGAATCTCAAAGTTGTAATCATTCAACAATTCAATCCACCTGCGCAGCCTCATGTTCAGTTGTTTCTGATTAAATACGTATTGAAGACTTTTGTGGTCGGTATATATAATAATTTTGACCCCATATAAGTAGTTCCTCCAAGTCTTTAATGCAATAACAACCGCGCCTAATTTCAAATCATGCGTCGTATAATTCTGCTCGTGAATCTTCAATTGTCTAGACACATAGGCAATTACCTTCGTTCGTTACATTAATACACAATCGAGACCTTGCTTTGAGGCGTCACAATATATTACAAAATCATCATTCCCTTCAGGTAATGACAATATAGGTTCCGTAGTTAACTTTTTCTTTAACAATTGAAACGCTTTCTCTTGTTCATCCTTCTATTCAAATTTCCTCCCTTTATGCGTTAAGGCAGTCAAGGGTTTTGCTATTCTGGAAAAGTCTTGGATGAACCTTCTGTAGTAACCAACTAGTCCTAAAAATTTGCGTATATACTTCGGAGTTTTTAGGGTTTCCCACTTTTCAACGGTTTCAATCTTTGCTGGATCCACCTGAATACCTTCTTTGTTCACTATGTGACCGAGGAATTGAACTTCTTCCAACCAAAATGTACACTTTAAAAACTTAGCGTACAGTTTTTCTTTCCTTAACAACTCTAGCACTTTTCTCAAATGTTCTTCATGCTCTTGGTTATTCTTTGAGTAAATAAGTATGTCATCGATGAAAACAATGACAAACTTGTCAAGGTATGGTCCACACACTCAGTTCATAAGGTCCATGAACACAGCTGGTGCGTTAGTCAACCCAAACGGCATAACCTTAAACTCGAAATTGAAATACCCCGTCCTAATCCATCTGGACGAAGTCTTCAACAGTTGGTCCCATTGCGAGGTTCTGACCTCTATATGCCAGGAACGATTCCATGTAATATGAGCAAATGCACAGCGGAAGATTTCTTTCATACCTGAGAATAAACATGCTTTAAAGTGTCAACCAAAAGGTTGGTGAGTTCATTAGTTTAACATAGATAATCATTTCCATCATTTTAATAGACCACAAGATTTTCATTTTCATTTCTCATAAATATACGTCCCATGCATAGAGACAAAAATATCATTCATTTGGATTGAACACCTAGTAACCGACGTTAACTTTAATGCATAGAATATCCCCAAACAGAACCTCTCATCTGTATAATAATAATCTCGAAGTACTAAAGCATTCGTACCCCGAATGGGACTTGTCAAGGTCCATAGATCTATCTTTAGGATTCGCGTCAATCAGGGGCCATTTTCCTAAATTCTTAGGTTACCAGACTTGAAGGGCGATATTCGGTTTAATATTCCAACCATATAATGTAGTTTTTGATCACTTGTGTCTATTTTGTAAAACATTTATAAAAGCAGCGCATGTATTCTCAGTCCCAAAAATATATATAAAAAGGGAGTAATGAAACTCACCTAATGTATTTTGTAGTAAAAATACTTATGACGTCATTTAACAAGTGTAGGGTTGACCTCGGATTCACGAACCTATACCAAGTGTATATATTAACACATATAATATTAATCAATTAAGTTTATATCGTATTAAGACTAATGTCCTTATATATTTTTCATATTAACACTTATAATCAGTTATAGTATGTACATGATATATAATTTAATTACTATAAATAATAATATTAGTTAAAATATGATATTATGTATTATTAGTATATTTATGATATAGGTAATGAATATATTTTGCATAATAATATTTTTTGTAATAACAATAATAATATTTAATAGTAATAATAACAATAATAATGATAATAATACTACTAATAATAATAATAATAATAATAGTGTTTAAAAACAATAATAATAATGATATTAGTTATTCTAATAATAATCTTTAATAATGAAAATGATTAGGTTTAATAATGATAATGATAACAATAATCTTAAAAATACTTTTAATAAAAATGATAAAAATGATAATTTTTCTAACAATGATAATAATAATATTAATGATACTAATTCTAATAACCATATCAATAGTACAGTTAATTTTAATATTTATGATAACTCTATCATTCTAATAATAATAGTAATAATAATAATAATAATAATAATAATAATAATAATAATAATAATAATAATAATAATAATAATAATAATAATAATAATAATAATAATAATAACAATAAAAATAATGATACTAATTTTATACCAATTAAAAGGGGTCGATGGGTGTTGTTGGTATCCACAAACAGATCGAGAAGTCAGAGTACAATCTAGAGACATATCACAATTCGTAAAACCCTCGATTCATTAATCGATCACTCGATCCACAGCAACTCGAGATAAACTCGTCATGAATTCATCATCATCATCATCATCATCATCAGTCTTCATCATCGAATCATCATCGATCATCATCGATTGATCAATGGAGAACAGGAGCAGGAGCAGATCGATTAGAGTAGCAACAAAATCAATCGATCTAGTAGCAGGTAATCGGTTCTTTGATTCCTTTAATTTCTTTAATTCTCTATATTTATTTTCTGTATATGGACAAAGAGACAGGTTCACAGCAGCAGCTGAAAGTGGTTTGACTTCGGTGTGACAGACAACATAACCCATCTGCAAGTATACGCGTAGCAGATGCAACTGTGATGGTGTTGAAAGTTATATTCGTATGTGGTGGTGTTATTAATCTTGAGCAGTAGTCATAGGTGTTCGATGGTGGTTATTGTTTTTGCATAGACTCGATACAGAACCAAACTGAGCATCAGCAGTTATGATTGAAGGTGTTGCAGATGGCGATGGTTTGTGGTTTTCGATCAAATAGAAGAACAAAGTAGTAGCAGCAGGTTAGCATGAGGGTTTGGTGGGTTTCCTTGTTAGTTTAATCATTCAAACAGAGAAAAGAAAGAAGGTAATAGCAGTACCCTTTTTCTTATGATTTATTTATCTAATGGAAACATAAAGCAATAAGTAGCTGTGGTAGTAGTAGTTAAGATAATGGCTTGATAGTGGTTAAATGGAGGGTTTAAATAGAAGAAAAAGAAACAGCAGCTGTAGCAGTAGATGCTGGATTTTAATGGTGGTGTTGTGTTTGTGTTTTAACACGAACAGAATTGAAGACAGACAGGTGGTGTTCTTCCTTGTTTCTTTCTTTTTCATTTTTGAATATCATTGATACATTAGTAGTAGTATTTGTGTTTGCAGGTTGATTGTTTGGTTTGTGGTATTTGTTTTGATGGTTTAATGGTGATCGATTACATGGTTAATGAGATGTTTATGTGGATGATGTCTAGTGATGGTTTACATAGGTGGTGTAATGATGTGATTTAGTTGGTCTGCGTCCATCAAACTCAACCGAACAGTAGCAAGTGTTTCATAGGGGTACATTGATGGTGATGAGGTGGTTTGTGACGGATTTAGAGGTGGTGGAGGTGATTGGGGATGAAACAGAAAACGTACACAGCAGCAGCAGGAGGTATGACAGAAGCTAGTTGTTTCTCATTTGGCTTTGATCAAACCTAGCACAATAGAGAACGATTTCTGTAAAAGATGGTTGGAATTGGCAAAGGATAATGTGATTCAGATGGGTCTCGTTTACAGATGTACTACTCAATTGTATGGAAGTTAAGGACCAACAAGCATTATTTTCTCAGTACACAAAATATATTAGAAAAAGAAAAGGAGATATTGATAGTTAACAAACTTTGGATTTATCTTGTTGTTTAGATTTTGAACTGTACGAAATTTAGACAGAAATCATATTACATAAGCATTGAAATCGATAGTAAACTGAATCTGTAATTTCTCTGTATCTATATATGTATATACCATGTTTATTTATGTATTTATATCATATTTATTTATTTATATAATTGTATACGCGTATTTGTCTATATATACATATATAACTGAAATTTGTATATGTACATGGATTTACATATATCTTTATTTGTATAACCATACATATATTTATATATTAAATATATAAAGAAACTTAATAATAATAATAAAATTAATAACCATGATAATGATAATCGTTAATAATAATGTATATAATGATTTTGAATGATAACATTATATCTAATAGTAGTACTAACAATAATAAAGATAATGAGTTACATGTTTCAATTATGATAATATTAATAATACTGATATAAATTTTAATATTTATTTTAAATATAATAATCAAAGTAATAATAATAAGATTAATATAATAACTATACATTAATTTGTAAGTTTAATATTACATAGTGTTGGTTATGTAATATTATAATTCATACCATATAATAACTTGAATTGAATATTAAATTCCTATACATTTAAATATATATTACAATATACCTATATTAATAATTATATACATCAATCATACATATTTATATATAAATATTAATTCATTTTTAATAATTACTTAAATGATTCTATTTATTATTTTACATGTTTAACTCTAATAATTAAATTATATTTTATTAATTTCAAATATTATATATACACTTTTATATATATATATATATTTACATTTTTATTTACTCATAACTGTTCGTGAATCATCGGGATGGTCAATGGTTAAATGAATTCATATAAACTGTTCCAAAGTTTTCGAGACTTAACATTACAGTCTTTGCTTATCGTGTTGAGATCATATGAAATTAAGTTTAAATTTGGTCGAAAATTTCCGGGTCGTCACAGTACCTACCCGTTAAAGAAATTTCGTCCCGAAATTTGGGTGTGGTCGTCATGATTAACAATAGAAATGTTTTCATGACAAATATAAGTTGATAAATAGAGTTTTATCACCATTGAGTAATATAGATAAAATAATTCGATTATGTGAAGTGTACGAGTGAAGTTATCACAAAAGAGTGAAATGAGAAATTTAAGATTTATCTTACTTTTGACATAATCAAGATTGAATTTAGAAAATAATGTGCGTCTTAACTTTTGACGTTGTCTTGGTTGAATTTCGGAATTCAAGGGATTTAAAGAAAATCTTCGAAATCTAAAAGATTTGATTCTTCGGTGAATAAGGAAATTAAGATCTCTATAATTAAATACGGTGATCTGCCTCGATTACTCTGTCTGATATTTCCATTATAAATTTACCCTTTTCGTTCCATTAGTTTTCACCACTTCTATACTCAATTCCCAAATTCAAAAGATTTGTGAAAATGCTTAACCCAGTTCTGATACTTGTTCTTATTCTAACTATCGCAATGATCGTTCTTCTTTTCCAACTCCCACCTGAAGAATCTGTTTATTTCTATTATGCTCTAGGGATTATTGTATTTATAATCCTCCTGTGTCTTTATATTGCTATCCGTATTAATATCCATGGTTTGAAATCTCCGTGTTGTTATTGGGCTTTATATTTTCTCTTATATTTTGGAGCTATTTGCCTTTTTATTATCTTCTCGACCTCTAGTAAAGCGAGTAATGGTCCAGAATTCATAAGTATGGAGTTTCGAATGAACATCATGTTCTAAACAAGAAAGAATGTATTAGCACGATTTGATTTGTCAAATTTCCAGAATCACTGAGAATAGAACTATCAAGAATATATTTTCTTGATATGTTCAGAAGTTAAGTAGAATGAAAGAGTTATGTAACATGGCACACGATGACGTTATGATCTGTGAATCATCTCGTCCCATTAAAAACTCAGCATGACTTACTGTAATATAATCACGTTGATCAAGTGTCATTATATTATACTAATTCATGCATCAATTTCTTTACATTTCTCCAGAATTCATTCATAAATTAAATTTAGATTTTTCAGGAGTTTCCAATATAATGAAACACATGAAGCACGGAGAGGTGTATAATTTCGGACGAGAAATATTTATGAAAATATTCTCAGAAATATCGAAGATATTTATGATGATATTTTGGAATTTTCAAGTTCAAAGGTTAATGAAGAAAAATTTTTCGCAAGATTTTAACATGACTTTGGAGCAAGATATACTCTAAAGATTTCAACGGATCCGGAATTACCTGGATTCTTTGAATATAGGGTATGGCCCTTGTATTTGTCCTTGGTCTCCTTCGTTGTTAGCTTAATTCATTTTCCAGTTCCAGCTTTTCTGAGCTTTTCCAACATACTATTCTTTATCATCAACTTCCGATGATTAAGGTCATTTACGGCTGTCTACTGTTTCTGCTACTTCATTCAGCTTTTTCAACATTCAGAGTATTGATTTGTAGACTGAGTGCTTTTCAAAAATTCAGAATGAAAGATCATAACTCTTAGAGATAAGGATTATATGTATACTTATAACTGTTGATGTAGACATGCTGCAAGATTTCAAAATACTGATTGCTGATTTCTGGTAATTGGTATGGCAATTCTCGTTACAAGGTGCGGACGTGTATATGATAGGGTTTCATTGAATATAATGATTTTTCGGAAAGTCAAAGATCAATAAAGTTGTTGGTAAGTTTACTGTCAATGTGGTGAAATATAAACGGTTATCCGGTAACGATGATGAAAGGAAAATAATATATCACGGTTATAATAAGGCTAACCCGAATGACAGTCGAAGTTGATTTGATGAAGTTGTGACAAATTTGACTAATTTGGAGAGGGATTGTAAAGTTATTTTCGGTAATAACAATGTCAAAGGAACTAGAACAGATACATGTTAAACATTTACACAGGTTACGAGTGTTTTCAGGTGCATAATTATATGCATCAATCTCTTCTTCCGTAGATGGAGTGTGGTTGGTTCATCCTATCGATTTAAGTGTTTTCAAGAATTATGAAAGGTTTGAATCGTAGATTGTAATCGTAAAGATACAAATGAGGCTTAAGATGAGATCAAGTGGAAAACTTGAAGAATTGTTTAGTTTCATAAGTTATAATCAATATTTTAATTCATTTTAATTGTCCAATGTCGGCAGTCCACAGTTGATAGTCCACAGTTGACAGTCCAATATTTCATATATAGCTTAATATATAATATTCGAATTAATTAATACGTATCGTGACCCGTGTACATGTCTCAGACTCGATCACAACTCAAAGTATATATATTATTATAGAATCAACCTCAACCCTGTATAGAGAACTCGATCATTATTGCATATAGAGTGTCTATGGTTATTCCAAATAATATATATATATATATATATATATATATATATATATATATATATATATATATATATATATATATATATATATATATATATATATATATATATATATATGCGTCGATATGATATGTCAAAACCTTGTATACGTGTCCCTATATTTAAAGTGCGTAAAATAAATACAGAAATTAAATGACAATAAATAAAATTGTGAGAATGTAAATTGCGAGAATGTAAATTGCGAGAATTATATTTCGATAACTAAAATGTAACCAGTTAGCTAGGAACAGTTAGCTAGGAACAGTTAGCGTGGATTCTTAACAAAATTCTTTTTATAGTTAAATTGTTTATTTCTAACAAATTTTATTTTTCCAATGTTTTCTTCATTATGCCACTTGTTGGATTCTGATAGGTCAAAATCCAAATATGAAATTGAATGAAAATGGTTATTTTGCGGTGAACGCATTCGTATCTTTGTAGATGTAAGTAGGATAGTAAATGAATGTTGAATCAGATTTGAAGAATGTACAGTGTAACTTATTAATGTGAAATCTTAAATATTCCTCGGGTATTACCTACCCGTTAAAATATTTTCATTATTAACAGTTTGTACAAAAGAATTTTTAATTACAATCTTTATGAAAACATATATACATATATTTTATTTTCTTCAGATGCAATCATGGATTTAATGAGTTAATTTAGTATTAAACTCATTTGGTTTACAGTCAAAACTAGAATACATAATCTCTAAAACATTAGAGATTACATAATCGCTATGTCGAACGAAGATAATTGATCTAGAACGATTCGTAGAAAGATGATTATACCCGAGGTACATAATGAGATGTTGAGACATGGATTGTTGATGATACTGGTGCTGTCGCTGATGGTACCATTGGTACCGATGATATTGCTGAAGCTGGTAACTTTTGCACCATATTCTCCAAATTTATTTCTCGAGCGCGAAGTTCTTTAACTTCTTCTATTATTCCGGGATGATTGTCAGTCGGAACAAGCGGATGAATAAGGTTTAGAATCTGAGTTATGATATAGTCATGGTGAGATACTTTGAGAGGGAAATTGGTGTTAGCATGTTCGTCGGTAAGTATTTCAGGTTCTTCGCCAAGAATGCAGGTTGGTGGTTGGAAAGGATCGCCTTCTTCTCGTCTCCATTGGTTAAGTCGCCTACGAACTCATCAGATGAATTGGGGATGGATGATTGGCTGATTCATTTTGGTGACGCTTCTTCCGGAGCTTAGGTGAACATCCATGTCGAAATAGTTGTCGAAATAACTATCGAAATAGCTATCGGAATCTGAGGGACTCGAACTGGTTGAGGGATTTATCTCGTACGATCAGATTAAAGATTTTCGATAAGAAATAGATTATAGGATATAGATTAGTACCCTGCAATACATAATTTACATATGCATATATAATACTAAAATCTCATAAGTTACGAAAGAATCTACGGAAGCTGTCAGGCAAAGGTAACAATAACAGATACGCTAAGATATGAATTTAACTATACACTGTCTATGCAATAGAGGCAGTAAGACATGTCTAGACTAAGAATAATGAGCAGGTAATTTCCTAAGGATGATAAGCAGATGATTTTCGACAAAAAGATAAGCAAAACTTTTGACGTGCAGACGCGGTCGAAGTCCAGACTCACTAATGCATCCTAACAACTATCAGTTAGACACACTAATACAAGACCTGGTTCGCTAAGACCACCGCTCTGATACCAACTGAAATGCCCCGTCCTAATCCATCTGGATGAAGTCTTCAACAGTTGGTCCCATTGCGAGGTTCTGACCTCTATATGCCATGAACGACTCCATGTAATATGAGCAAATGCACAGCGGAAGATTTCTTTCATACCTGAGAATAAACATGCTTTAAAGTGTCAACCAAAAGGTTGGTGAGTTCATTAGTTTAACATAAATAATCATTTCCATCATTTTAATAGACCACAAGATTTTCATTTTCATTTCTCATAAATATACGTCCCATGCATAGAGACAAAAATATCATTCATATGGATTGAACACCTGGTAACCGACGTTAACTTTAATGCATAGAATATCCCCAAATAGAACCTCTCATCTGTATAATAATAATCTCGAAGTACTAAAGCATTCGTACCCTGAATGGGAGTTGTCAAGGTCCATAGATCTATCTTTAGGATTCGCGTCAATCAGGGGCCATTTTCCTAAATTCTTAGGTTACCAGACTTGAAGGGCGATATTCGGTTTAATAATCCAATCATATAATGTAGTTTTTGATCACTTGTGTCTATTTTGTAATACATTTATAAAAGCAGCGAATGTATTCTCAGTCCCAAAAATATATATAAAAAGGGAGTAATGTAACTCACCTAATGTATTTTGTAGTAAAAATACTTATGACGTCATTTAACAAGTGTAGGGTTGACCTCGGATTCACGAACCTATATCAAGTGTATATATTAACACATATAATATTAATCAATTAAGTTTATATCGTATTAAGACTAATGTCCTTATATATTTTCATATTAACACTTATAATCAGTTATAGTATGTACATGATATATAATTTAATTACTATAAATAATAATATTAGTTAAAATATGCTATTATGTATTATTAGTATATTTATGATATAGGTAATGAATATATTTTGCATAATAATATTTAATAGTAATAACAATAATAATATTTAATAGTAATAATAATAATAATAATAATAATGATAATAATAATAATAATAATAATAATAATAATAATAATAATAATAATAATAATAGTGTTTAAAAACAATAATAATAATGATATTAGTTATTCTAATAATAATCTTTAATAATGAAAATGATTAGGTTTAATAATGATAATGATAACAATAATCTTAAAAATACTTTTAATAAAAATGATAAAAATGATAATTTTTCTAACAATGATAATAATAATATTAATGATACTAATTCTAATAACCATATCAATAGTACAGTTAATTTTAATATTTATGATAACTCTATCATTCTAATAATAATAATAATAATAATAATAATAATAATATTAATAATAATAATAACAATAAAAATAATGATACTGATTTTATACCAATTAAAAGGGGTCGATGGTTGTTGTTGGTATCCACAAACAGATCGAGAAGTCAGAGTACAATCCAGAGTCATATCACAATTCGTAAAACCCTCGATTCATTAATTGATCACTCGATCCACAGCAACTCGAGATACACTCGTCATGAATTCATCATCATCATCAGTCTTCATCATCGAATCATCATCGATCACCATCGATCACCATCGATTGATCAACGGAGAACAGGAGCAGGAGCAGATCGATTAGAGTAGCAACACAATCAATCGATCTAGTAGCAGGTAATCGGTTCTTTGATTCCTTTAATTTCTTTAATTCTCTATATTTATTTTCTGTATGTGGACAAAGAGATAGGTTCACAGCAGTAGCTGAAAGTGGTTTGACTTCGGTGTGACAGACAACAGAACCCATCAGCAAGTATACGCGTAGCAGATGCAACTGTGATGGTGTTAAATGTTATATTCGTATGTCGTGGTGTTATTGATCTTGAGTAGTAGTCATAGGTGTTCGATGGTGGTTATTGTTTTTGCATAGACTCGATACGATACCAAACTGAGCATCAGCAGTTATGATTGAAGGTGTTGCATATGGCGATGGTTTGTGGTTTTCGATCAAACAGAAGAACAAAGTAGTAGCAGCAGGTTAGCATGAGGGTTTGGTGGGTTTCCTTGGTAGTTTAATCATTCAAACACAGAAAAGAAAGAAGGTAATAGCAGTACCCTTTTTCTTATGATTTATTTATCTAATGGAAACAGAAAGCAATAAGTAGCTGTGGTAGTATTAGTTAAGATAATGGCTTGATAGTGGTTAAATGGAGGGTTTAAATAGAAGAAAAAGAAACAGCAGCTGTAGCAGTTGATGCTGGAGTTTTAATGGTGGTGTTGTGTATATGTTTTAACTCGAACAGAATAGAAGACAGACAGGTGGTGTTCTTCCTTGTTTCTTTCTTTTTCATTTTTGAATATCATTGATACAGTAGTAGTAGTATTTGTGTTTGCAGGTTGATTGTTTGGTTTGTGGTATTTGTTTTGATGGTTTAATGGTGATCGATTACATGGTTAATGAGATGTTTATGTGGATGATGTCCAGTGATGGTTTACACAGGTGGTGTAATAATGTGACTTAGTTGGTCTGCGTCCATCAAACTCAACCGAACAGTAGCAAGTGTTTCATAGGGGTACATTGATGGTGATGAGGTAGTTTGTGACGGATTTAGAGGTGGTGGAGGTGATTCGGGATGAAACAGAAAACGTACACAGCAGCAGCAGGAGGTATGACAGAAGCTAGTGGTTTCTCATTTGGCTTTGATCAAACCTAGCACAATAGAGAACGATTTCTGTAAAAGATGGTTGGAATTGGTAAAGGATAATGTGATTCAGATGGGTCTCGCTTACAGCTGTACTACTCAATTATATGGAAGTTAAGGGCCAACAAGCATTATTTGCTCAGTACACAAAATATATTAGAAAAAGAAAAGGAGATATTGATAGTTAACAAACTTTAGATTTATCTTGTTGTTTAGATTCTGAACTGTACGAAATTTAGACAGAAATCATATTACATAAGCATTGAAATCGATAGTAAACTGAATCTGTAATTTCTCTGTATCTATATATGTATATACCATGTTTATTTATGTATTTATATCATATTTATTTATTTATATAACTGTATACGCGTATTTGTCTATATATACATATATAACTGAAATTTGTATACGTACATGGATTTACATATATCTTTATTTGTATAACCATACATATATTTATATATTAAATATATAAAGAAACTTAATAATAATAATAAAATTAATAACCATGATAATGATAATCGTTAATAATAATGTATATAATGATTTTGAATGATAACATTATATCTAATAGTAGTACTAACAATAATAAATATAATGAGTTACATGTTTCAATTATTATAATATTAATAATACTGATATAAATTTTAATATTTATTTTAAATATAATAATCAAAGTAATAATAATAAGATTAATATAATAACTATACATTAATTTGTAAGTTTAATATTACATAGTGTTGGTTATGTAATATTATAATTCATACCATATAATAATTTGAATTGAATATTAAATTCCTATACATTTAAATATATATTACAATATACGTATATTAATAATTATGTACATCAATCATACATATTTATATATAAATATTAATTCATTTTTAATAATTACTTAAATGATTCTGTTTATTATTTTACATGTTTAACTCCAATAATTAAATTATATTTTATTAATTTCAAATATTATATATACACTTTTATTTATATATATATTTACATTTTTATTTACGCATAACTGTTCGTGAATCGTCGGGATGGTCAATGGTTAAATGAATTCATATAAACTGTTCCAAAGTTTTCGAGACTTAACATTACAGTCTTTGCTTATCGTGTCGAGATCATATGAAATTAAGTTTAAATTTGGTCGGAAATTTCCGGGTCGTCACAGTAATGACTGTTACGCGTCCTAAATGTGAAGACCCGTCCTAATCCATCCGGACAAAGTCTATATCGATTATAAATGATTCACAACAGTTGATTACATCGCGGGGTACTTAACCTCTATATGATACATTTTACAAACATTGCATTCGTTTTTGAAAAGACAATCTTTCATTACATCGAAAGTTGATGGCGTGCATACCATTTTATAATATATCTAACTATAATTGACTTAATAATAATCTTGATGAACTCAACGACTCGAATGCAACGTCTTTTGAAATATGTCATGAATGACTCCAAGTAATATCTTTAAAATGAGCAATTGCACAGCGGAAGGCTTCTTTCATACCTGAGAATAAACATGCTTTCAAGTGTCAACCAAAAGGTTGGTGAGTTCATTAGTTTAAAATAAATAATTATTTCATAATTTTAATAGACCACAAGATTTCATATTTCCATTTCTCATAAATATACGTCCCATGCATAGAGACAAAAATATCATTCATATGGATTAAACACCTGGTAACCGACATTCACAATATGCATATAAGAATATCTCCATCATTCCAGGATCCTCCTTCGGACATGATATAAATTTCGAAGTACTAAAGCATCCGGTACTTTGGATGGGGCTTGTTGGGCTCGATAGATCTATCTTTAGAATTCACGTCAATTAGGGTGTCTGTTCCCTAATTCTTAGATTACCAGACTTAATAAAAAGGGGCATATTCGATTTCGATAATTCAACCATAGAAAGTAGTTTCACGTACTTGTGTCTATTTTGTAAATCATTTATAAAACTTGCATGTATTCTCAGCCCAAAAATATATATTGCAAAAGCATTTAAAAAGGGAGTAATGAAACTCACGCATATAAATATTGTAAAATAGTTAATAAAGCATTTGCATTATTCTCAGCACAAAAATGTAAAGAGTAAAAGGGAATCAAATGAAACTCACCGTATTGTATTTTGTAGTAAAAATATATATAACGACATTGAACAACTAAACAATGCAAGGTTGGCCTCGGATTCACGAACCTATATTATTTGTATATATATTAAAACGTATATTCATAATCGAACAAATATATTTATAATTTTATTAGTTATATCCTTTTTATATTAAATATATATTTATATAAGTTTCATATATTCATTTTGTACATAAAAAGATATTTAAATCTTTGTTATGTGATATGTATTAGATATATTTATATAAATATAATTCATCCATTAAAGTAGTATTTTAAGATAATATTTTAAGTGATAACAATAATAATAATAATGATATTACTAATATTTAATAATAATAATAATAATATTAAGAATGATAATATTAACAATAGTTTTTATAATGAATCTCACAATAATGATAATATTAGCATTTTTTCATGAAATGAATAATTTAATAGTAATGGTAATGAAAATAACAATTTTTAGAATAATTCCTAAT
This sequence comes from Rutidosis leptorrhynchoides, assembly GCF_046630445.1. Taxonomy (NCBI): domain Eukaryota; kingdom Viridiplantae; phylum Streptophyta; class Magnoliopsida; order Asterales; family Asteraceae; genus Rutidosis; species Rutidosis leptorrhynchoides. The sequence continues at coordinate 267,161,546 of NC_092336.1, forward strand.
ACCTGATAATAATAATAATTATTATAACAATCTTATTACTAGTGGTAATCTTAATCAATCATACTTTTATTAATAATAATAATAAAATTTATAAATGTTACTAATACTTGTATTAGTAATGATGATAATTCTAATAACTAATGCAACTTAATCCCTTTTACATACTGTAATTATGTACGTATAATGTATTTATATTTTTATATACCTGTACACAAATATGTAATCTGTACGTATTTGTATATATTTTGTATATCTGATTGCATATTAGTATTTATATATCTATACTTATATCATTATTTGTATCTCCTTTTATTTCCATTATATATATATATATATATATATATATATATATATTTATAAGTCATAATTAATCTTATTAATTATAACTAATGGTAATGATAATAATATTAATAAGAATAAATGAGTAATAATAATATTAACATAACAATTACAATTTTTAACTTGTAATTTCATCTAATATTCTAATCTTACATATTATTACTTATGTAACATTTACTAATATATTTTTATATATTATATAATAACACATACAGATATTTTATACAATTTAATATATTTCAATGTACATCCAATCCATATTTATGGATGAAAATCATATATACATATATATTTAGATTTATTTTAATTTTAATAACAACATTATTATCTTGTATTTTATTTTACTTAATTAGTTCCAGCAATTAGATTGTATACTATTATTTTAAATTATTATATTTTTATTTATTTATGTATATATATATACATATTTAATTACAAGCAATTGTTCTTGAATCGTCGAGCAGAGTCAAAGAGTACCTGATTACATAAATATAGTTCCATTAGTTTTGAGACTCAATATAATATATTTTGCTTATCGTGTCGAATTCATATAAAGATCAAGTTTAAATTTGGTCGGAAATCTCTGGGTCATCACAGTACCTACCCGTTAAAGAAATTTCGTCCCGAAATTTGAGTGGGGTGGTCATGGCTAACAATAAAAATGTTTTCATGACGAATATAAGTTGATAAATAGAGTCTTATCATTATTGAGTAATATGGATAAAACAATTCGATTATTCAAAGAGCACGAATGAAGCTATTCTAAATAGTGAATTGAGAAACACAAGTTTCATCATAACTTTTGACTAGTCATGATTGAATTTAGAACATAAGGTGCGTCTTAACCTTTGACGTGGTCACATTTGAATTCCGAAATTCAAGAGATCTAAAGGAAATCTTCGAAACCTAAAAGATTTGATTCTTCGGTGAATAAGGAAATTAAGATCTCTCTAGTTAAATACGGTGATCTATTTCGATTATTCTGTCGGATATTTCTATTATAAATTAAGCTCTTCCGTTCCATTATTCTCATCATTTCTATACGATCCCCAAATTCAAAAGATTGTGAAAATGCTTAATCCAATTATAAACCCTGATATTTTTTCTAATTATCATTTCTGTCATCCTCCTTTTCAATCTTCCACCAAAAAATATTTTTACTTCTACTATTGCCTTGGGGTGATACTATTCTTAATTATACCGTGTCTTTATATTGCTATTTGTATTAATATCCACGGTTTGTAACTTCTGTGTTTTTATTGGGCTTTATATTTTCTCTTATATTTTGGAGCTCTTTGCCTTTTTATTATCCTCCCGACCTCTAGTAAAGCGAGTAACGGTCCAGAATTCATAAGTATGGAATTTCGAATGAACTTAATGTTCTAAACAAGAAAGAACGTAATAGCACGGTTTGATTTGTCAAATTACCAGAATCACTAAGGATGGAACTATCAAGAATATACTTTCTTGATATATTCGGAGGTTGAACAGATTGAACGAGTCGTGTAACATGGCACATGATGACGTTATAATCTGTGAATCATCATGTCCCAATAGAAACTCAACATGACTTACTGTAATATAATCACGTTGATCAAGTGTCATTATATTATACTAACTCATGCATCAGTTCTCAACATTACTTCAATAACATTCATATTTTAAGCTCGAAAGTTTATAGAATCTAGAAACTAACAGTTTCTATATGATGTAACACTAATAGCACGAAGAGATTAATGATTTCAGATAAGAACAGTTATGAAAATATCTTCAAAAATATGGAGGTTATTTATAAATGGATATACGATGATATCTTGGAATTTCTAATATCGATAGATGATGAAGAAGATTTATCCGTAAGGGTTTAGATTTGGAAGCAAGGTATTCGCTAAAGATTTCATCAGAAACAGAATCATTTGGATTCCTTGAAGTCAAACTTATTCCTTGTGATTTGTCCACGGCTTCCTTCATAGTTTTGCACAATCCACTTTTCGGTACTAAATTTTCTATTGAATGTTTCCAATATAATGATACACAGGAAGCACGAAGAGGTATATAATTTCGGACGAGAATATTTATGAAAATATCCTCAGAAATATTGAAGATATTGATGATGATATTTTGGAATTTCTAAGTTCGATAGTTGATGGAGAAAAATTTTCCGTAAGATTTTAACATGACTTCGGAGCAAGATATTCTCTAAAGATTTCAACGGATCCAGAATTATCTGGATTCTATGAATATAGGGTATGGTCCTTGTATTTATCCTTGGTCTCCTTCATGGTTAACTCTATCCATTTTCCAGTTCCAACATTTCTGAGCTTTTCCAACATATTATTCTTTATTATCAAACTTCCGACGACTAAGGTCATTTACAGTTGCCCGCAGTTTCTGCTGCTTCATTCAGCTTTTTCAAAGTTCAATGTATTGATTCGTAGGCTGGGTGCTTTTTAAAATTTCAGAATTGAAGGTCGTAATTCTAGGAGATAATTGTTATATGTATACATATAATTATTGATGTAGAAATACTACGAAATTCGAAATACTGATTGCTGATTCTCGGTAATTGGTATGGCAATTATTGTTACAGGGTATAGATGTATACATGATGGGGTTTCAATGAATATAATGATTTTTTGGAAAGTCCAAATTCATTGAAGTTGCTGGTAAGTTTACTGCTAATGTGGGGAATATAAACGGTTCCCCGGTAACGATGACGGCAGGCAAACTTATATATCGAGGTTATAATAAGGCTAGTTTGAATGGAAGTCGAGGTTGATTTGCTGAAGCTATGACAAAATTGGCTAATTGGAAAAAGAGGTGAAATGTTATTTTCGGTAATAACAATGCCAAAGGAGCTAGAACGGACACGTGTTAAACGTTTACACAGGTTCCGAGTGTTTTCAGGTGCATAACTATATGCATCAATCTTTTCTTCCGTAGATTTAGTGCGGTTGGTTCATCCTCTCGATTGAAGTGTTTTTAAGAATCATGAAAGGTTTGAACGCAGATTGGAATCGTCAAGATACAAATGAGTTTAAGATGAAATCAAGTGGCAAACTTGAAGAAATGTTTAGTTTCATATGTTATAATCAATATTTTAATTCATTTTAATTGTCCAATATTATTAGTCCACAGTCGATAGTCCACATTGACAGTCCAATAATTCATATACAGTTTAATATATAATATTCGAATTAATTAATATGTATCGTGACCCGTGTACATGTCTCAGACTCGATCACAACTCAAAGTATATATATTATTTGAGAATCAACCTCAACCCTGTATAGAGAACTCGATCATTACTGCATATAGAGTATCTATGGTGATTTCAAATAATATATATAGATGCGTCAATATGATATGTCAAAACCTTGTATACGTGTCCCGACATTTAAAGTGCGTAAAAATAAACAACAGAAATTAAATGATGATAAATAATGTGCGTAAAGTAAATAACAGAAATTAAATGACGATAAATAAAATTGAGAGAATGTAAATTGCGATAAATAAAATATAATCAGTTAGCTAGGAATAATTAGTTAGGAACAGTTAGCGTGGATTCTTAACAAAATTACTCATAGTTAATTTGTTTGTTTCTAACAAATTTTATTTTGTCAAATGTTTTCTTCATTATGCCACTTGTTGGATTCTGATAGATCAAAATCCAAATATGAAATTGAATGAAAAATGGTTATTCTGTGGTGAACGGATTTGTATATCGGTGGATGTAAGTAGGATAGTATATGACTGTTGAAACAGATTCGAAGAACGTACAATGTAACTTATTAATGTGAAATTTAAATATTCCTCGGGTATTACCTACCCGTTAAAATATTTTCACCATTAACAGTTTGTACAAGAGAATTTTTAATTACAATCTTTATGAAAACATATATACATATATATTTTCTTCAGATGTATTCATGGATTTAATGAGTTAATATGATATTAAACTCATTTGCTTTTCGGTTGGAACTAGAATAAATAATCTCTAAAACTTTAGAGATTACATATTCGCCATGTCGAATGAAGATAAATGAGGTAGAACGATACGTAGAACGAAGATCATACTCAAAGTACAGGTGATGATATTGAAGCATGGATTGTTGATGGTACTGGTGCTGTTATTGATGGTACTGCTGGTGCCGGTGATGTTGTTGAAGCTGGTACATTTTGCACCATATTCTCCGAATTGATTATTCGAAAGCGAAGTTCGTTGACTTATTACTCCAGGATGATTGTCGGTCGGAATGAGCGGATGAATAAGGTTCAGAATTGTGGATAGAATATAATCTTGTCGAGTTACTCTGGAAATGAGACTGAAAATGGTGTCTCGAACAGGTTCGTCGGTAAACGCTTCAGGATCTTCGTCAAGAGGGCAATGTGGTGGATGGAAAGGATCGCCTTCTTCTTGTCTCCACTGATTGAGGAGGCTACGAATGTAGTGACCCGAACTTTTCCATGTTTATATATATTAATTAAGATTGATATTTACATGATTAAATGTTTCCAACATGTTAAGCAATCAAACTTGTTAAGACTTGATTAATTGAAATAGGTTTCATATAGACAATTGACCACCCAAGTTGACCGGTGATTCACGAACGTTAAAACTTGTAAAAACTATATGATGACATATATATGGTTATATATATAGTTAACATGATATTATGATAAGTAAACATATCATTAAGTATATTAACAATGAACTACATATGTAAAAACAAGACTACTAACTTAATGATTTTGAAACGAGACATATATGTAACGATTATCGTTGTAACGACATTTAATGTATATATATATCATATTAAGAGATATTCGTACATCATAATATCATGATAATATAATAATTTAAAATCTCTTTTGATATTATAAACATTGGGTTAACAACATTTAACAAGATCGTTAACCTAAAGGTTTCAAAACAACATTTACATGTAACGACTAACGATGACTTAACGACTCAGTTAAAATGTATATACATGTAGTGTTTTAATATGTATTCATACACTTTTGAAAGACTTCAAGACACTTATCAAAATACTTCTACTTAACAAAAATGCTTACAATTACATCCTCGTTCAGTTTCATCAACAATTCTACTCGTATGCACCCGTATTCGTACTCGTACAATACACAGCTTTTAGATGTATGTACTATTGGTATATACACTCCAATGATCAGCTCTTAGCAGCCCATGTGAGTCACCTAACACATGTGGGAACCATCATTTGGCAACTAGCATGAAATATCTCATAAAATTACAAAAATATGAGTAATCATTCATGACTTATTTACATGAAAACAAAATTACATATCCTTTATATCTAATCCATACACCAACGACCAAAAACACCTACAAATACTTTCATTCTTCAATTTTATTCATCTAATTGATCTCTCTCAAGTTCTATCTTCAAGTTCTAAGTGTACTTCATAAATTCCAAAAGTTCTAGTTTCATAAAATCAAGAATACTTTCAAGTTTGCTAGCTCACTTCCAATCTTGTAAGGTGATCATCCAACCTCAAGAAATCTTTGTTTCTTACAGTAGGTTATCATTCTAATACAAGGTAATAATCATATTCAAACTTTGGTTCAATTTCTATAACTATAACAATCTTATTTCAAGTGATGATCTTACTTGAACTTGTTTTCGTGTCATGATTCTACTTCAAGAACTTCGAGCCATCCAAGGATCCATTGAAGCTAGATCCATTTTTCTCTTTTCTAATAGGTTTATCCAAGGAACTTAAGGTAGTAATGATGTTCATAACATCATTCGATTCATACATATAAAGCTATCTTATTCGAAGGTTTAAACTTGTAATCACTAGAACATAGTAGTTAATTCTAAACTTGTTCGCAAAGAAAAGTTAATCCTTCTAACTTGACTTTTAAAATAAACTAAACACATGTTCTATATCTGTATGATATGCTAACTTAATGATTTAAAACCTGGAAACACGAAAAACACCGTAAAACTGGATTTACGCCGTCGTAGTAACACCGCGGGCTGTTTTGGGTTAGTTAATTAAAAAAACTATGATAAACTTTGATTTAAAAGTTGTTATTCTGAGAAAATGATTTTTATTATGAACATGAAACTATATCCAAAAATTATGGTTAAACTCAAAGTGGAAGTATGTTTTCTAAAATGGTCATCTAGACGTCGTTCTTTCGACTGAAATGACTACCTTTATAAAAACGACTTGTAACTTATTTTTTCCGACTATAAACCTATACTTTTTCTGTTTAGATTCATAAAATAGAGTTCAATATGAAACCATAGCAATTTGATTCACTCAAAACGGATTTAAAATGAAGAAGTTATGGGTAAAACAAGATTGGATAATTTTTCTCATTTTAGCTACGTGAAAATTGGTAACAAATCTATTCCAACCATAACTTAATCAACTTGTATTGTATATTATGTAATCTTGAGATACCATAGACACGTATACAATGTTTCGACCTATCATGTCGACACATCTATATATATTTCGGAACAACCATAGACACTCTATATGTGAATGTTGGAGTTAGCTATACAGGGTTGAGGTTGATTCCAAAATATATATAGTTTGAGTTGTGATCAATACTGAGATACGTATACACTGGGTCGTGGATTGATTCAAGATAATATTTATCGATTTATTTCTGTACATCTAACTGTGGACAACTAGTTGTAGGTTACTAACGAGGACAGCTGACTTAATAAACTTAAAACATCAAAATATATTAAAAGTGTTGTAAATATATTTTGAACATACTTTGATATATATGTATATATTGTTATAGGTTCGTGAATCAACTAGTGGCCAAGTCTTACTTCCTGACGAAGTAAAAATCTGTGAAAGTGAGTTATAGTCCCACTTTTAAAATCTAATATTTTTGGGATGAGAATACATGCAGGTTTTATAAATGATTTACAAAATAGACACAAGTACGTGAAACTACATTCTATGGTTGAATTATCGAAATCGAATATGCCCCTTTTTATTAAGTCTGGTAATCTAAGAATTAGGGAACAGACACCCTAATTGACGTGAATCCTAAAGATAGATCTATTGGGCCTAACAAACCCCATCCAAAGTACCGGATGCTTTAGTACTTCAAAATTTATATCATATCCGAAGGGTGTCCCGGAATGATGGGGATATTCTTATATATGCATCTTGTTAATGTCGGTTACCAGGTGTTCACCATATGAATGATTTTTATCTCTATGTATGGGATGTGTATTGAAATATGAAATCTTGTGGTCTATTATTATGATTTGATATATATAGGTTAAACCTATAACTCACCAACATTTTTGTTGACATTTTAAGCATGTTTATTCTCAGGTGATTATTAAGAGCTTCTGCTGTCGCATACTTAAATAAGGACGAGATTTGGAGTCCATGCTTGTATGATATTGTGTAAAAACTGCATTCAAGAAACTTATTTTGTTGTAACATATTTGTATTGTAAACCATTATGTAATGGTCGTGTGTAAACAGGATATTTTAGATTATCATTATTTGATAATCTACGTAAAGCTTTTTAAACCTTTATTGATGAAATAAAGGTTATGGTTTGTTTTAAAATGAATGCAGTCTTTGAAAAACGTCTCATATAGAGGTCAAAACCTCGCAACGAAATCAATTAATATGGAACGTTTTTAATCAATAAGAACGGGACATTTCAGTTGGTATCCGAGCGTTGGTCTTAGAGAACCAGAATTTTGCATTAGTGTGTCTTATCTAGTTTGTTAGGATGCATTAGTGAGTCTGGACTTCGACCGTGTTTACTTGAAAAATGATTGCTTAACAAATTTTGTTGGAAACTATATATTTTTAACATGTGAATATTATGTGATATATTAATCTCTTAACGCGTTTGATATTATGTGATAGATGTCTACCTCTAGAACAAGTCCCATTGACTCACCTAATAATAATGAAGAGTCAAATGTAAATTGGAATGATTCGTGGACTGATTCACAAGTTCCCGAAGAGGAACCGGAAGAAGAGTCGGAACCGGAAGAAGAATCGGAACCGGAAGAAGAAATAGAACCGGTGGGGGAAATAATAAAACGGTTAAGTAAAAGAAAATCCTCAACCAACCGACCAAGGTTAATTATGGTCAATGGTGTTTCCGCCAAGGAAGCAAAATATTGGGAGGATTACCAATTCTCCAATGAATCGGATTCCGACGAGAATTCCGATGATGTTATAGAAATTACCCCAACTGAATTTAAAAAGGCAAAAGAAAATAATAAGGGAAAGGGCATAAAAATAGAGAAATCTAATTCCAACCCCGATGAACTTTATATGTATCGTCAACCCCCGAATCCTTAAGTTGTAACAATGACCCGGGAACCTCTAAACCACCAGGTTTTTCTAAACCAATGTGGAAAACGACGGCTCGTATTAGGGGAACATCATATATCCCTAGAAACTTGGCAAAACGAACCAAAATTGAAGAAGAAGAAGAAACAAGCGAGTCGGAATAAGATAGTTGTATTCGTATGGTGTAATATATGTAATATAGTGTGCTTATGCTTTATGATATATGTAAAAATTTCTTGTATTAATAAGTATTTTTTTTATGAATCTAACTCTTGTCTATTTTACAGTATAAAAACACAAAATGGATAGACAACCCAATATTTTAAGAGACCTATCCGGAGACATGATTGATGAAATCTTGTCTAGAGTCAGTCAGAATTCTTCAGCACAACTATTTAAGGCGAGATCAGTTTGTAAGACATTCGAAGAACGTTCCAAGAATGCCTTGGTTTATAAAAGGCTTTCGTTCGAAAGATGGGGGATATCACATTGGGAAATCCATAAGTTACGATGTGTTTACTTTGACGCATATATTGCGGGGAACCCAAATGCTATTTTACGCAATGGGTTAAGAAATTATTTTGACTCAATATATCCGAATATTGGACTTCGTGATTTAGAAAAAGGGCTAACATGCAACATAAAGAAGCATGTTATGCTTACGGATTAGTAATGTTCGCTTCTCACCAAAGTGAGAACAAGAACATCGGGCTACAACTATTAAACAAAACGTTCCCACAAGTGACGGAGTCAGTAATTGGGGTAAGAAATGAGGTTTTTAGATTGTTACGGGACTGTTGGACATGACGTAACCCTCGTCCCTTTGACGACGTTACAACACGCTGTCTTATCAACGGCCATAACGGTTATGTTCCACAAGACCAAGGATGGGAAGTAATCCTAGTAAAACCAGAATGCATGACTTGTTTCTGGACGTATGAATTACGTGTCTTTATTGCCTTTACTGAACGACTTGTGTACTAGCTAGAATTATCTTCACAACCATCTTGTATCAAATTTATTGTGTGCTATATTTCATGCTATATGTAAAATAAGCGGTATTGTAAGTTTGTAAAATATTGTGTAAAAGTTTGAATGCGAAATATTATTATAATCAGTTTTTCATATAGAATTGTAGTAGTTGAATTGTATATTAGCTACTAAGTATGAACTTAACGGGTAGGTACTACCCAAATTTAAACTTATAAAACGCTAATATGAAGAAAAAGCTTTTATAAATAAGTTCATATTATGCTACGAAATACTATTAACTACTCTTAATATTCTGTATGATTAACTTGTTCCATTTGACTATTTTGAAGGAAATGGCACCGACTACTCGACACACCGTGAATATGAATGAAGAGGAATTCCGTACTTTTCTAGCTTCAAACATAGCCGCAGTACAGGCTGCGCTACATACTAACAATAACCTTGGATCTAGCAGTACAGGAAATTGTGTAGGATGCACCTACAAAGAATTCACCGCCTGCAAACCTTTGGAATTTGATGGAACCGAAGGACCGATCGGATTGAAATGGTGGACCGAGAAGGTCGAATCGGTGTTTGCCATAAGTAAGTGTACTGAAGAGGACAAAGTGAAGTACGCTACGCATACCTTCACAGGTTCTGCGTTAACATGGTGGAATACCTATCTAGAGCAAGTGGGACAAGACGATGCGTACGCACTATCGTGGTCAGCATTCAAGCACTTGATGAACGAGAAATACCGTCCCAGAACCGAGGTCAATAAGCTCAAGACAGAACTTAGAGGGTTACGAACCCAAGGATTTGATATTACCACGTACAAAAGACGATTCACAGAATTGTGCCTATTGTGTCCGGGAGCATTCGAAGATGAGGAAGAGAAGATCGACGCGTTTGTGAAAGGATTACCGGAAAGAATCCAAGAAGATATAAGTTCACACGAGCCCGCCTCCATACAACAGGCATGTAGAATGGCTCACAAACTAGTGAACCAGATTGAAGAAAGAATTAAAGAACAGACTGCTGAAGAGGCCAATGTGAAGCAAGTCAAAAGAAAGTGGGAGGAAAACGGTGATAAGAATCACCAATACAACAACAACAGCAATTACAACAATAATCGCAACAATTATCCCAACAATCGCAACATCAATCGCAACTACAATAAACGGCCCAACAACAACAACAACAACAACAACAACAACAACAACAACAACAACAACAACAACAACAACAACAACAACAACAACAGCAACTACAACAATCATCCCAACAACAATAATAACCGCAACAACAACAACAATCAGAAGCAGCTATGCCAAAGGTGTGAAAAGTATCACTCGGGGTTCTGCACCAAATTTTGCAACAAGTGTAAAAGAAATGGTCATAGCGCGGCGAAGTGTGAGGTCTACGGACCAGGGGTTAATAGAACGAAAGGAACAAATAGTGTCGGAACGAGTAATGGCGGAGCAAGTAGTGTCGGAGCAAGTTATGCCAATGTAGTTTGTTATAAATGTGGAAAACCAGGCCACATTATTAGAAATTGCCCGAACCAGGAGAACACGAATGGACACGGCCGCGGAAGAGTTTTCAATATTAATGCGGCAGAGGCACAGGAAGACCCGGAGCTTGTTACGGGTACGTTTCTTATTGACAATAAATCTGCTTACGTTTTATTTGATTCGGGTGCAGATAGAAGCTATATGAGTAGAGATTTTTGTGCTAAATTAAGTTGTCCATTGACGCCTTTGGATAGTAAATTTTTACTCGAATTAGCAAATGGTAAATTAATTTCAGCAGATAATATATGTCGGAATCGAGAAATTAAACTGGTTAGCGAAACATTTAAGTTGATTTGATACCAGTAGACTTAGGGAGTTTTGATGTGATAATCGGTATGGACTGGTTGAAAGAAGTGAAAGCAGAGATCGTTTGTTACAAAAATGCAATTCGCATTATACGAGAAAAAGGAAAACCCTTAATGGTGTACGGAGAAAAGGGCAACACGAAGCCACATCTTATTAGTAATTTGAAGGCACAAAAACTAATAAGAAAAGGTTGCTATGCTGTTCTAGCACACGTCGAGAAAGTACAAACTGAAGAAAAGAGCATCAATGATGTTCCCATCGCAAAAGAATTTCCCGATGTATTTCCGAAAGAATTACCGGAATTACCCCCACATCGATCCGTTGAATTTCAAATAGATCTTGTACCAGGAGCTGCACCAATAGCTCGTGCTCCTTACAGACTCGCACCCAGCGAGATGAAAGAACTGCAAAGCTAATTACAAGAACTTTTAGAGCGTGGTTTCATTCGACCAAGCACATCACCGTGGGGAGCTCCTGTTTTGTTTGTCAAGAAGAAAGATGGTACATTCAGGTTGTGTATCGACTACCGAGAGTTGAACAAACGTACCATCAAGAATCGCTACCCACTGCCGAGAATCGACGACTTATTTGATCAACTACAAGGCTCGTCTATTTATTCAAAGATTGACTTACGTTCCGGGTATCATCAAATGCGGGTGAAAGAAGATGATATTCCAAAGACTGCTTTCAGAACACGTTACGGTCATTACGGGTTTATGGTTATGCCGTTTGGTTTAACTAATGCACCAGCTGTGTTCATGGACCTTATGAACCGAGTGTGTGGACCATACCTTGACAAGTTTGTCATTGTTTTCATTGATGACATACTTATTTACTCAAAGAAGGACCAAGAACACGGTGAACATTTGAGAAAGGTGTTAGAAGTATTAAGGAAGGAAGAATTGTACGCTAAGTTTTCAAAGTGTGCATTTTGGTTGGAAGAAGTTCAATTCCTCGGTCACATAGTGAACAAAGAAGGTATTAAGGTGGATCCAGCAAAGATAGAAACTGTTGAAAAGTGGGAAACCCCTAAAACTCCGAAACACATACGCCAGTTTTTAGGACTAGCTGGTTACTACAGAAGGTTCATCCAAGACTTTTCCAGAATAGCAAAACCCTTGACTGCATTAACGCATAAAGGGAAGAAATTTGAATGGAATGATGAACAAGAGAAAGCGTTTCAGTTATTGAAGAAAAAGCTAACTACGGCACCTATATTGTCATTGCCTGAAGGGAATGATGATTTTGTGATTTATTGTGACGCATCAAAGCAAGATCTCGGTTGTGTATTAATGCAACGAACGAAGGTGATTTCTTATGCGTCTAGATAATTGAAGATTCACGAACAAAATTATACGACGCATGATTTGGAATTAGGCGTGGTTGTTTTTGCATTAAAGACTTGGAGGCACTACTTATATGGGGTTAAAAGTATTATATATACCGACCACAAAAGTCTTCAACACATATTTAATCAGAAACAACTGAATATGAGGCAGCGTAGGTGGATTGAATTATTGAATGATTACGACTTTAAGATTCGTTACCACCCGGGGAAGGCAAATGTGGTAGCCGATGCCTTGAGCAGGAAGGACAGAGAACCCATTCGAGTAAAATCTATGAATATAATGATTCATAATAACCTTACTACTCAAATAAAGGAGGCGCAACAAGGAGTTTTAAAAGAGGGAAATTTAAAGGATGAAATACCCAAAGGATCGGAGAAGCATCTTAATATTCGGGAAGACGGAACCCGGTATAGGGCTGAAAGGATTTGGGTACCAAAATTTGGAGATATGAGAGAAATGGTACTTAGAGAAGCTCATAAAACCAGATACTCAATACATCCTGGAACGGGGAAGATGTACAAGGATCTCAAGAAACATTTTTGGTGGCCGGGTATGAAAGCCGATGTTGCTAAATACGTAGGAGAATGTTTGACGTGTTCTAAGGTCAAAGCTGAGCATCAGAAACCATCAGGTCTACTTCAACAACCCGAAATCCCGGAATGGAAATGGGAAAACATTACCATGGATTTCATCACTAAATTGCCAAGGACTGCAAGTGGTTTTGATACTATTTGGGTAATAGTTGATCGTCTTACCAAATCAGCACACTTCCTGCCAATAAGAAAAGATGACAAGATGGAGAAGTTAGCACGACTGTATTTGAAGAAAGTCATCTCCAGACATGGAATACCAATCTCTATTATCTCTGATAGGGATGGCAGATTTATTTCAAGATTCTGGCAGACATTACAGCAAGCATTAGGAACTCGTCTAGATATGAGTACTGCCTATCATCCACAAACTGATGGGCAGAGCGAAAGGACGATACAAATGCTTGAAGACATGCTACGAGCATGTGTTATTTATTTCGGAAACAGTTGGGATCGACATCTACCGTTAGCAGAATTTTCCTACAACAACAGCTACCATTCAAGCATTGAGATGGCGCCGTTTGAAGCACTTTATGGTAGAAAGTGCAGGTCTCCGATTTGTTGGAGTGAAGTGGGGGATAGACAGATTACGGGTCCGGAGATTATACAAGAAACTACCGAGAAGATCATCCAAATTCAACAACGGTTGAAAACCGCCCAAAGTCGACAAAAGAGCTACGCTGACATTAAAAGAAAAGATATAGAATTTGAAATTGGAGAGATGGTCATGCTTAAATTTGCACCTTGGAAAGGCGTTGTTCGATTTGGTAAACGAGGGAAATTAAATCCAAGGTATATTGGACCATTCAAGATTATTGATCGTGTCGGACCAGTAGCTTACCGAATTGAGTTACCTCAACAACTCGCGGCTGTACATAACACTTTCCACGTCTCGAATTTGAAGAAATGTTTTGCTAAAGAAGATCTCACTATTCCGTTAGATGAAATCCAAATCAACGAAAAACTTCAATTCATCGAAGAACCCGTCGAAATAATGGATCGTGAGGTTAAAAGACTTAAGCAAAACAAGATACCAATTGTTAAGGTTCAATGGAATGCTCGTAGAGGACCCGAGTTCACCTGGGAGCGTGAAGATCAGATGAAGAAGAAATACCCGCATCTATTTCCAGAAGATTCGTCAACACCTTCAACAGCTTAAAATTTCGGGACCAAATTTATTTAACGGGTAGGTACTGTAGTGACCCGAACTTTTCCATGTTTATATATATTAATTGAGATTGATATTTACATGATTAAATGTTTCCAACATGTTAAGCAATCAAACTTGTTAAGACTTGATTAATTGAAATAGGTTTCATATAGACAATTGACCACCCAAGTTGACCGGTGATTCACGAACGTTAAAACTTGTAAAAACTATATGATGACATATATATGGTTATATATATAGTTAAAATGATATTATGATAAGTAAACATATCATTAAGTATATTAACAATGAACTACATATGTAAAAACAAGACTACTAACTTAATGATTTTGAAACGAGACATATATGTAACGATTATCGTTGTAACGACATTTAATGTATATTTATCATATTAAGAGATATTCGTACATCATAATATCATGATAATATAATAATTTAAAATCTCTTTTGATATTATAAACATTGGGTTAACAACATTTAACAAGATCGTTAACCTAAAGGTTTCAAAACAACATTTACATGTAACGACTAACGATGACTTAACGACTCAGTTAAAATGTATATACATGTAGTGTTTTAATATGTATTCATACACTTTTGAAAGACTTCAATACACTTATCAAAATACTTCTACTTAACAAAAATGCTTACAATTACATCCTCGTTCAGTTTCATCAACAATTCTACTCGTATGCACCCGTATTCGTACTCGTACAATACACAGCTTTTAGATGTATGTACTATTGGTATATACACTCCAATGATCAGCTCTTAGCAGCCCATGTGAGTCACCTAACACATGTGGGAACCATCATTTGGCAACTAGCATGAAATATCTCATAAAATTACAAAAATATGAGTAATCATTCATGACTTATTTACATGAAAACAAAATTACATATCCTTTATATCTAATCCATACACCAACGACCAAAAACACCTAAAAACACTTTCATTCTTCAATTTTCTTCATCTAATTGATCTCTCTCAAGTTCTATCTTCAAGTTCTAAGTGTTCTTCATAAATTCCAAAAGTTCTAGTTTCATAAAATCAAGAATACTTTCAAGTTTGCTAGCTCACTTCCAATCTTGTAAGGTGATCATCCAACCTCAAGAAATCTTTGTTTCTTACAGTAGGTTATCATTCTAATACAAGGTAATAATCATATTCAAACTTTGGTTCAATTTCTATAACTATAACAATCTTATTTCAAGTGATGATCTTACTTGAACTTGTTTTCGTGTCATGATTCTACTTCAAGAACTTCGAGCCATCCAAGGATCCATTGAAGCTAGATCCATTTTTCTCTTTTCTAGTAGGTTTATCCAAGGAACTTAAGGTAGTAATGATGTTCATAACATCATTCGATTCATACATATAAAGCTATCTTATTCGAAGGTTTAAACTTGTAATCACTAGAACATAGTTTAGTTAATTCTAAACTTGTTCGCAAAGAAAAGTTAATCCTTCTAACTTGACTTTTAAAATAAAATAAACACATGTTCTATATCTGTATGATATGCTAACTTAATGATTTAAAACCTGGAAACACGAAAAACACCGTAAAACTGGATTTACACCGTCGTAGTAACACCGCGGGCTGTTTTGGGTTAGTTAATTAAAAAAACTATGATAAACTTTGATTTAAAAGTTGTTATTCTGAAAAAATGATTTTTATTATGAACATGAAACTATATCCAAAAATTATGGTTAAACTCAAAGTGGAACTATGTTTTCTAAAATGGTCATCTAGACGTCGTTCTTTCGACTGAAATGACTACCTTTACAAAAACGACTTGTAACTTATTTTTCCGACTATAAACCTATACTTTTTCTGTTTAGATTCATAAAATAGAGTTCAATATTAAACCATAGCAATTTGATTCACTCAAAACGGATTTAAAATGAAGAAGTTATGGGTAAAACAAGATTGGATAATTTTTCTCATTTTAGCTACGTGAAAATTGGTAACAAATCTATTCCAACCATAACTTAATCAACTTGTATTGTATATTATGTAATCTTGAGATACCATAGACACGTATACAATGTTTCGACCTATCATGTCGACACATCTATGTATATTTCGGAACAACCATAGACACTCTATATGTGAATGTTGGAGTTAGCTATACAGGGTTGAGGTTGATTCCAAAATATATATAGTTTGAGTTGTGATCAATACTGAGATACGTATACACTGGGTCGTGGATTGATTCAAGATAATATTTATCGATTTATTTCTGTACATCTAACTGTGGACAACTAGTTGTAGGTTACTAACGAGGACAGCTGACTTAATAAACTTAAAACATCAAAATATATTAAAAGTATTGTAAATATATTTTGAACATACTTTGATATATATGTATATATTTGTATAGGTTCGTGAATCAACCAGTGGCCAAGTCTTACTTCCCGACGAAGTAAAAATCTGTGAAAGTGAGTTATAGTCCCACTTTTAAAATCTAATATTTTTGGGATGAGAATACATGCAGGTTTTATAAATGATTTACAAAATAGACACAAGTACGTGAAACTACATTCTATGGTTGAATTATCGAAATCGAATATGCCCCTTTTTATTAAGTCTGGTAATCTAAGAATTAGGGAACATACACCCTAATTGACGCGAATCCTAAAGATAGATCTATTGGGCCTAACAAACCCCATCCAAAGTACCGGATGCTTTAGTACTTCAAAATTTATATCATATCCGAAGGGTGTCCCGGAATGATGGGGATATTCTTATATATGCATCTTGTTAATGTCGGTTACCAGGTGTTCACCATATGAATGATTTTTATCTCTATGTATGGGATGTGTATTGAAATATGAAATCTTGTGGTCTATTATTATGATTTGATATATATAGGTTAAACCTATAACTCACCAACATTTTTGTTGACGTTTTAAGCATGTTTATTCTCAGGTGATTATTAAGAGCTTCCGCTGTCGCATACTTAAATAAGGACGAGATTTGGAGTCCATGCTTGTATGATATTGTGTAAAAACTGCATTCAAGAAACTTATTTTGTTGTAACATATTTGTATTGTAAACCATTATGTAATGGTCGTGTGTAAACAGGATATTTTAGATTATCATTATTTGATAATCTACGTAAAGCTTTTTAAATCTTTATTGATGAAATAAAGGTTATGGTTTGTTTTAAAATGAATGCAGTCTTTGAAATACGTCTCATATAGAGGTCAAAACCTCGCAACGAAATCAATTAATATGGAACGTTTTTAATCAATAAGAACGGGACATTTCAACGAACCCATCAGATGAATTGGGGATGGATGATTGGTTGATTCATTCTGGTGACACTACTTTCGGAGCTTAGGTGAAACTCCATATTAGAATAGCTGTCGGAATCCGAGGAATTCGAACTGGTTGAGGGATTCATCTCGTACGATCAGATGAAGGATTTTCGATAAGAAATAGATTATAGGATGTAAATTAGTACCCTGCAATACATAATTTACATATGCATATATAATACTAAAATCCCATAAGTTACGGAGGAATCTACGGAATATGTTAGGCAAAGTTTACAGTACCGGATACGATAAGATATGATTTAGCAGATACGCTAAGATATGAATTTGTCTATACACTATTCATACAGTCAATGCAGTAAGATCTGTCTAGACTAAGGATGATAAGCAAGTGATTTTTCGACAAGAAATGATAAGCAAAATTTTTGACATGCAGACACGGTCGAAGTCCAGGCTCGCTAATGCATCCTAACGACTATCAGTTAGACACACTAATGCAAGACCTGGTTCGCTAAGACCACCGCTCTGATACCAACTGTGAAGACCCGTCCTAATCCATCCGGACGAAGTCCATATCGATTATAAATGATTCACAACAGTTGATTACATCGCGAGGTACTTGACCTCTATATGATACATTTAACTAACATTGCATTCGTTTTTGAAAAGACAATCTTTCATTACATCGAAATTTGATGGCGTGCATACCATTTTATAATATATCTAACTATAATTGACTTAATAATAATCTTGATGAACTCAACGACTCGAATGCAACGTCTTTTGAAATATGTCATGAATGACTCCAAGTAATATCTTTAAAATGAGCAATTGCACAGCAGAAGACTTCTTTCATACCTGAGAATAAACATGCTTTCAAGTGTCAACCAAAAGGTTGGTGAGTTCATTAGTTTAAATTAAATAATCATTTCATAATTTTAATAGACCACAAGATTTCATATTTCCATTTCTCATAAATATACGTCCCATGCATAGAGACAAAAATATCATTCATATGGATTGAACACCAGGTAACTGACATTCACAATATGCATATAAGAATAACCCCATCATTCCGGGATCCTCCTTCGGACATGATATAAATTTCGAAGTACTAAAGCATCCGGTACTTTAGATGGGGCTTGTTGGGCCCGATAGATCTATCTTTAGGATTCGCGTCAATTAGGGTGTCTGTTCCCTAATTCTTAGATTACCAGACTTAATAAAAAGGGGCATATTCGATTTCGATAATTCAACCATAGAATGTAGTTTCACGTACTTGTGTCTATTTTGTAAATCATTTATAAAACCTGCATGTATTCTCAGCGTAAAAATATGTATTGCAAAAGCATTTAAAAAGGGAGTAATGAAACTCACGCATATAAATATTGTAAAACAGTTAATAAAGCATTTGCATGTATTCTCAGCCCAAAAATGTAAAGAGTAAAAGGGGCAAATGAAACTCACGCATATAAATATTGTAAAACAGTTAATAAAGCATTTGCATGTATTCTCAACCCAAAAATGTAAAGAGTAAAAGGGAATCAAATGAAACTCACCGTATTGTATTTTGTAGTAAAAATACATATAACGACATTGAACAACTAAACAACGCAAGGTTGGCCTCGGATTCACGAACCTATATTATTTGTATATATATTAAAACGTATATTCGTAATCGAACAAATATATTTATAATTTTATTAGTTATATCCTTTTTATATTAAATATATATTTATATAAGTTTCATATATTCATTTTGTACATAAAAAGATATTTAAATCTTTGTTATGTGATATGTATTAGATATATTTATATAAATATAATTCATCCATTAAAGTAGTATTTTAAGATAATATTTTAAGTGATAACAATAATAATAATGATATTACTAATATTTAATAATAATAATAATAATAATAATAATAATAATAATAATAATAATAATAATAATAATAATAATAATAATAATAATATTAAGAATGATAATATTAATAATAGTTTTTATAATGAATCTCACAATAATGATAATATTAGCAGTTTTTCATGAAATGAATAATTTAATAGTAATGGTAATGAAAATAACAATTTTTAGAATAATACCTAATACCTGATAATAATAATAATTATTATAATAATCTTATTACTAGTGGTAATCTTAATCAATCATACTTTTGTTAATAATAATAATAAAATTTATAAATGTTACTAATACTTGTATTAGTAATGATGATAATTCTAATAACTAATGTTCGTAATACATAATCGTAGTATTACTAATAATAATTATAATTTTAGTACTTAATGATAATAATTATAATAATAATAATAATATTCATAATAATTAATAATATTAATAATAATATTAATTAAAATGAATAAAACTAAAATTAGATGAACTACCTTCAAGGGAAGAAAAGCCTAAAAAGAAACTGCCTCAAGAGGGACTCTAACCCAAGACCTCTCGATACCCGTAAACTCCTTAAACCGTATGGACTGAAGCCCATTTTCTGATTTATAACTCCTTTTAATTTTCTATATCCCGTAATTCAATTGTTTCCCTTCCTCATCTTCTTCAACAACTCACACGATTCAACCCAGTTCAAATCAAGCTCCAACGAATTTCCAAATTAGTTTTAGGACTCTCACTCAATAAATAATTGGCCTATATCAGTTCTTATCGAAAACAATATATATATATATATATATATATATATATATATATATATATATATATATATATATATATATATATATATATATATATATACATATATATATGCTACTGCTACCATCGCTGTTTTGGAGAGAAAAAAAAGTTTTAAATTCGTGATTGTTTTAGACAAAGCTTATATCATGAATTGTGTTTCAAATCATGCCTAAAAACTTTATCAATCATCAATTTCAGCAGAAACTATCTATAAAACTTTAATTTGATCGAAGAACAAAGGTTGACTTTTTCCTTCAAAAACTTTGACTCAAAAATTTGTAATTGTTAAGAGGAATTGGAGGCTTAAAGTTTGCAGATAGTTTGAGTGGATTAATCCTCACAAAACTGTATTATTACATTTGGAAAATTTATACGAATTTGAGATTTGAGAAAAAAGTTACACGAACAAAGAAAATAACCTGGGTTTCGTTCAGTTTCTGTTTTCCATTCGAATTTTAGTGTAATATATATATATAATGTGTTTTAAGGAGTATTGCAGTATCAACCTTGATCATAATTGATTCTCTAAAAAGACCTCTAACAGACTCTAGACAATAATCGACAGAGAAAACAAAAATAAATAAATAAAATAATACTAAAGTTTGATCTGATTGCTAACAAATTTTGTTATCTTGTGTTTAACTTGGTATCCAATTGTACTAATAATAATAAATTACTTTTAGTTTGAGAAAAAGAAAATGCAACTGAATCCCTTTTACATACTGTAATTATGTACGTATAATGTATTTATATTTTTATATACCTGTACACATATATGTAATCTGTACGTATTTGTATATATTTTGTATATCTGATTGCATATCAGTATTTATATATCTATACTTATATCATTATTTGTATCTCCTTTTATTTCCTTTATATATATATTTATAAGTCATAATTAATCTTATTAATTATAACTAATGGTAATGATAATAATATTAATAAGAATAAATGAGTAATAATAATATTAACATAACAATTACAATTTTTAACTTGTAATTTCATCTAATATTCTAATCTTACATATTATTACTTATGTAACATTTACTAAATATATTTTATATATTATATAATAACACATACAGATATTTTATACAATTTAATATATTTCAATGTACATTCAATCCATATTTATGGATGAAAATCATATATACATATATATTTAGATTTATTTTAATAACAACATTATTATCTTGTATTTTATTTTACTTAATTAGTTCCAGTAATTAGATTGTATACTATTATTTTAAATTATTATATTTTTATTTATTTATAAATATATATATATATATATATATATATATATATATATACATATTTAATTACAAGCAATTGTTCGTGAATCGTCGAGCATAGTCAAAGGGTACCTGATTACATAAATATAGTTCCATTAGTTTTGAGACTCAATATAATATATTTTGCTTATCGTGTCGAATTTATATAAAGATCAAGTTTAAATTTGGTCGAAAATCTCCGGGTCATCACACTAAAAGCAGTCTTTGGAATATTATCCTCCTTCACCCGCATTTGATGATACCCAAAACGTAAATCAATCTTCGAATAAACCGACGAGCCTTGTAGTTGATCAAATAAGTCGTCGATTCTCGGTAGTGGGTAGCGGTTCTTGATGGTAAGTTTGTTCAACTCTCGGTAGTCGATACACAACCTAAATGTACCATCCTTCTTCTTGACAAATAAAACAGGAGCTCCCCATGGTGATGTGCTTGGTCGAATGAAACCACGCTCTAAAAGTTCTTGTAATTGGCTTTGGAGTTCCTTCATTTCGCTGGGTGCGAGTCTGTATGGAGCACGAGCTATTGGTGCAGCTCCTGGTACAAGATCTATTTGAAATTCAACGGATCGGTGTGGAGGTAGTCTCGGTAATTCTTTCGGAAATACATCGGGAAATTCATTTGCGACGGGTATATCATTGATGTTCTTTTTCTTCAGTTTGTACTTTCTTGACATGTGCTAAAACAGCATAGCAACCTTTTCTTATTAGCTTTTGTGCCTTCAAATTACTAATAAGATTTAGCTTCGCGTTGCTCTTTTCTCCGTACACCATTAAGGGTTTTCCTTTTTCCCGTACAATGCGAATTGCATTTTTGTAACATACAATCTCTGCTCTCTCCTTTTTCAACCAGTCCATACCAATTATCACATCAAAACTTCCTAACTCTACTGGTATCAAATCAATTTTAAATGTTTCACTAACCAGCTTAATTTCTCGATTCCAACATATATTATCTGCTGTAATTAATTTACCGTTTGCTAATTCGAGTAAAAATTTATTATCCAAAGGCGTCAGTGGACAACTTAATTTACCACAAAAATCTCTACTCATATAGCTTCTATCCGCACCCGAATCAAATAAAATATAAGCAGATGTATTCTCAATAAGAAACGTACCCGTAACAAGCTCCGGGTCTTCCTGAGCTTCTGCCAAATTAATATTGAAAACTCTTCCACAGCCTTGCCCATTAGTATTCCCTAGGTTTGGGCAATTTCTAATAATGTGGCCCAGTTTTCCACATTTATAACAAACTATGTCGGTATTACTTGTTCTGACATTATTTGTTTCTTTATTTTTGTTGTTCTTTGGTCCGTAAACCTCACATTTTTCCGCGCCATGACCACTTCTCTTACACTTGGTGCAAAATGTTGTGCAAAACACATTCGGATGGTACTCTGTACACCTGAAGCATGGTTTTTTCTGTTGTTTGTTGTTATTGAGGTTGTTGTTGGGATTGTTATTGTTGTTGAAACGGTTGTTGTAGTTGTTGCTGTTGTTGGGACGTTTATTGTAGTTATTGTTAGGATTGCGGTTATTGTTGCGATTGTTGTTGCGTTTGTGGTTGTAATTGTAATTGTTGTTGTACTGGTGACTCTTGTCACCGTTTTTCTCCCACTTCCTCTTGAGTTGTTTCGTGTTGGCTTCTTCGGCCGCCTGCTCTTTAATTCTCCCCTCAATCTAATTTATGAGTTTATGAGCCATTCGACTTGCCTTTTGTATGGAAGCGGGCTCGTGTGAACTCACATCTTCTTAAATCCTTACTGGTAACCCTTTTACAAATGCGTCGATCTTCTCTTCTTCATCTTCGAATGCTCTCGGACACAATAGGCACAACTCTGTGAATCGTCGTTCATATGTGGTAATGTCGAACCCTTGTGTTCATAAATCTCTAAGTTCTACCTTGAGCTTATTGACTTCGTTTCTAGGACGATACTGCTCGTTCATCAATTGCTTGAATGCCAACCACGGTAGTGCGTAAGCAGCATTTTGTCCTACCTGTTCAAGATAGGTGTTCCACCACGTTAACGCAGTACCTGTGAAGGTATGCGTAGCGTAGTTAACTTTGTCCTCTTCAGTACACTTACTTATGGCAAACACCGATTCAACTTTCTCGGTCCACCGTTTCAATCCAATTGGTCCTTCGGTTCCATCAAATTCCAAAGATTTTCAGGCAGTGAATTCTTTGTAGGAGCATCCTACACGATTTCTTGTGGAATTAGTTCCACTGCTAGATCCAGAGTTATTGTTATTTTGCATCGCAGCCTGTACTGTGGCTATGTTCGCAGCAAGGAAAACACGGAAATCTTCCTCACCCATGTTCAAGTTCTGACGAGTCATCGGTGCCATTTTCTTCAAAATAGCCAAAAGAATTGAGTTAATCATATAGAATTTAAGAGTAGTCAATAGTATTTCGTAGCGTTATATGAACTTATTTATAAAAGCTTTTTCTTCATATTAGCATTTTATAGTTTTAATTCTGGTAGTACCTACCCGTTAAGTTCATACTTACTAGCTACTATACAACTCAACTACTTCACTTCTATATGAAAAACTTATTACAATAATATTCCTGTTCAAATTTTTATACAATATTTTACAAATATACAATACCACTTATAATACATATAGGATGAAATATATGAAAGGACCCGTTCATATACATTATAAACGATTCACAATAGTTGATTACATTGCGAGGTATTTGACCTCTATATGATACATTTTACAAACATTGCATTCATTTTTAAAAGACAATCTTTCTTTACATCAAAAATTGACAGGCATGCATACCATTTCATAATATCCACTATCCAACTATAAATTGATTTAATAATAATCTTTGATGAACTCAATGACTCGAGTGCAACGTTCTTCAAAATATGCTATGAAAGACTCCAAGTAATATCTTTAAAATGAGCAAATGCACAGCGGAAGATTTCTTTAACACCTGAGAATAAACATGCTTTAAAGTGTCAACCAAAAGGTTGGTGAGTTCATTAGTTTATCATAATTATTTATTTCCATCATTTTAATAGACCACAAGAATTTCATTTCCAGTTCTCATAAATATACGTCCCATGCATAGAGACAAAAATAATCATTCATATGGTGAACACCTGGTAACCGACATTAACTAGATACATATAAGAATATCCCCTATCATTCCGGGATCCTCCTTCGGACATGATATAAATTTCGAAGTTCTAAAGCATCCGGTACTTTGGATGGGGTTAGTTAGGCCCAATAGATCTATCTTTAGGATTCGCGTCAATTAGGGTGTCTGTTCCGTAATTCTTAGATTACCAGACTTAATAAAAAGGGGCATATTCGATTTTGATAATTCAACCATATAATGTAGTTTCGATTACTTGTGTCTATTTCGTAAAACATTTATAAAAATTGTGCATGTATTCTCAGCCCAAAAATATAAAGGGTAAAAAGGCAAATGAAACTCACCATACTGTATTTCGTAGTAAAAATACATATAACGTCATTGAACAAGTGCAAGGTTGGCCTCGGATTCACGAACCTAAATTAATTATATATATTTATGTGTTGGTCAATATCTGTCTAACAAATTAGGTCAAGTCATAGTGTACCACAATCCTAATGCTCGAGACTAATATGCAAAAGTCAACAAAAGTAAATTTGACTCAAAATAATTTCCAAAAATCTATACATGATTAATATATAGTTTAAATATCATCATTTTATATTTTTAAATATTTCTAAAAGATTTATTAGAGTAAATAATATAATTTATTTATTAATAAATAAAATTTTATATTAAATTTATATAATAAAATATACTTTTATATATATTAAGTAATAAAATTTATAGGGTTCATTTAATATCATAAAGATAATATGATAGGTATTATTAAAGTAAGTTATTACACGTAGTAAAATATGTTTGTATCACATATTTATTTGATAAAATAATATCTATAATGTTAGTAAGTAAAAGTTGTATTATTTTGTAATAATAATAATTATTATAAAAATATCAATATTTATAATTACTAAGATGACATTATGATAAAATGATAATTCTAATTATGATAACTTTAATATTTACAATAATTTTTAATATTAGCTTTAAAATAATAAATCTATTTAAAATAATAATAATCATGATATTTTATAGTAACAATGACATTTCTATTAAAATGATAGTTTTAATACTAACGATACTTTTAATAATAATAGTAATGATAAAAATAATAAGAACGATAATTTTATCTAAATCAATATCTTATAATATTTTAATTTCATCATGATACTATTACCCATTATTTTCTAATCGTTTCATTTAATAACTTTTAATCGTCTTTTATATCGTGTTCATAATAATGATAATAATAGTAATCAAAATAATTAGGTGTTACAGATATTTGTTTTAATTACACTAATATTAATAATGATAGTTACTATAACATTATTAACGATAATACTAATAATTATCTTAATGATAATATAGTAATAATAATAATAACAATAACAATAACCATTTTTAAATAATGATATATATATTAATAATGATAATAATAATAATAATAATAATATCAATAATAATAATAATAATAATAATAATAATAATAATAATAATAATAATAATTGGATAATAATAATAATACTAATTATAACTTTAACGATAATAACGATAGTAATAATAAATAAATAAAATAACATTTTTTAATGATAAATCCCTTTTATTGATAAAGATAATAATAAGATAAAACTAGAACGACGATAAAAACGACGATAATAATAATCATTTTTAATAAAAATATCGAAAATTCAATTGATTATAACTTCTAATCCGTTCATCGAAACCATTCGATATCTAAAGGAAAAGTTCTTAATTTTTCGCTAGCTTTCTAAGGACATGCATATCTTATACCTTATCTCAACCGCAAGTGTAACTAATTGAAGATTCAACCTAACCTGTCTAAGGGCAATATTAAAAGTACAAGCATGCATAATCCTAAATACTCGAGCACTAGTCAGGGATACACTATTAGTATGTAAAAGTTAAATTATGAGTACTCACGTATCAATATTGAGATTCAATATTGCAGGAAAGGTACATAGACGCAACGGAAATGATAAACACTATATTGACCTCACGAGCATACCCATGAACCATACTCAATCACCTCCATAGCTATAACCCATAATTTCCTTAATCCTATCCCACTCGAAAAACAATTTCGAAATCACTCGGACAGCACTCCGTCGTAATATTTTATGTATACTAATAATATCTTGAAATAATACGGAGTAAATATATATATATGTAAATCGATTGAGAGAGTTTAGAGAAAAATATTTTCAAGTTTCTATGAAATAATGAAACCTATTGAATTCTATTTATAATAGATTTTTGAATTATTAAAGTGAATTATTAAAGTATGAATTATTAAAGTGAATTATTAAAGTATGAATTATTAAAGTGAATTATTAAAGTATGAATTATTAAAGTGAATTATTAAAGTTAAAGTAAAAAAAATAAAGTAAAGGTAAAGTTTAAGTATAGTAAAAGTATAAAACTATGTATGTATAATACGTGTATAAATATATATAATATTAATTTAAATCGTTATATATATTTAATAAAATAAAATATAAATATCTTTATCTTTATCATACTAGTTAAGTAATGAGTTGTCAAAAGTGGTTCTAGATATTTATAAAAGTTATATACGTTTTAATAATAAAGTTCTTTTTAAACTGAAAACGTTTTTGTACGTTTGAAACTAA
Organism: Rutidosis leptorrhynchoides; assembly: GCF_046630445.1. NCBI lineage: Eukaryota > Viridiplantae > Streptophyta > Magnoliopsida > Asterales > Asteraceae > Rutidosis > Rutidosis leptorrhynchoides. The sequence continues at coordinate 267,189,242 of NC_092336.1, forward strand.
ATAGATCAATCGAGTCTTTATGAGATTCAATCTTCCACTATCCTTTGTCTAGTTTTCAATGATTGACAATTTGTTCTTATTTATAAATCACTTTACCATTTTCCGAATATTGTTAAAATGGAAAGATTTCTCAAATCAACGTGGGCCTTTCAACAGAGACTTGTAATCATAATTCAATATATCTGATAATTCAATCATTTGATCTTATCTTCTAATTCCATTGATAAACATTTTGAAACAGATACAATCATATAAAGTATTTAATCTAATATTTTGTTTACGTTTCAAGTTATAATATATATACACATATACATATATAATCATATTCGTTTAATGGTTCGTGAATCGTTGGAACTTGGTCGAGGTTGAATGAATGTATGAACATAGTTTAAAATTCTTGAAATTTAACTTAACAAATATTGCTTATCGTGTCGGAAACATATAAAGATTAAAGTTTAAATTTGGTTGGAAATTTCTGGGTTGTCACAGTACCTACCCGTTAAAGAAATTTCGTCCCAAAATTTGCATGGAAAGGTCGTGAATGATAATAAGTACGTTTTCATGATGCATACGGGCTAAAAATTAGAGTTTTATCATCAGCGAATAATTTGGATAAACAATCCATTTATATGAAGAGTACGAATGAAGCTAACATAGAAGAGTGAAATGAGTAAGTGTAGATTCATCTTATCATTTGACGTAGATATGATTGATTCCCAGATTTCAAGGGATTTGAAGAAAATCTTCTTAATAAGATTTGACTCTCCGGTAATCAAGGGAATTAGGATCCGCTTTAAATGCGATCGTCCATTTTAATTGTTCTGTCAGAGATTTTCTTATAAATTCACCTCCTTCGTTTCCTTACAACTCACACCTTCTGTTGATGCATTTTATGCAAGTCCCTAGACATCTACCCACGTCCATTGTAGGTACAGCAGTTTACAGGTCACCATGATTGCTCGTTATTATCCTATCCGTGTTTGTATGTGGTTACAGGAACTGCAGGAACGATATTTAGATGTTTAACTTTGTTAGACTTAGTCAGACATACGAGTGAAGCCTCACTAGTACGGCTGACAGGTTCATACGCACGGTTGATGCTGAGCTAAGTCACAATTACAACCTAAATGAGAAGACACGAGTGAGTGATCACCCGTACGGCTGATGAAGCCAACTCGTACGTGTGATGAATGAATCGTATGGGTGAGTCAACAGCAGGGGTATATAAAGTCTTATGTTCTTCATTTTAGGTTAAGCCTCTCATTTGTTACACACACTCAGATCTAGTGAGTTCCTTCGATTCTCTCTCAGTCCAAATCACCCAGGTGGTGAATAATAGCTCTAGGTGTTGATCTAATCACACTTGATTTAGTTGTGGTTTGACTAAATTAATCAAAAAAAACTTAACATATTCACTAGAGGGTTTGATTCACTTATTCCACTATTGTGTGAGTTAAATCTGTTGATTTCTAAGTTCCTAGTCATGTTTCATCACCCTCTATTCTTTCCCCCTCAACTCATATTTTAAAGTATTCATCTATATGCTCCATCTAGTTCTGATTCTCGATATACTTCTAACTTTCATATCGGTCATTCTTCTTTTTCATCTACAGCCGGAAGAATCTATTTACTTCTACTATACTCTTGGGTTTATAGTGTTTCTAGTTCTCCCGTGTCTTTATATTGCCATATGTATCGATATATATGGTTTATAATTTCTGGTTTATCGTTGGGCTTTATATGTTCCCTTATATTTCAAAGTCTCTGCTTCTGTCTTCTATAATCATTATCATTCACAGTTAATGCTCTCTTTTATTTGCTGCAATTTATACCCCAATTTCTATTTCGGAGTTTTGTCCTTTCGTTTCTTCTTCTTGCGATTAAGCACCGCTTGTAATGGTCCAGAATTCACAGATATGAATTTCGGAATGAACATTGTTAATGTTCTAGGAAGGAAATTGTGATGGCACGATCTTGACTTGTCAAATTACTAGAATACCTTGGAAAAGGCCGAATCATCAAGAAATATTTTCTTGATATTTTAGAGGTTAAATAGAATACAAGAGTCTTATAACATGGCACATGATGAGGTTATGATCTGTGAATCATCACGTTCCATTTAGAAACTCAGCATGACTTACTGTAATATAATCACATTGATCAAGTGTCATTATATTATACTAATTCATGCTTCAGTTCCCAACACTACTTCAAAATATTCCTATTTTAAACTTGAATGTTTCAGAATTTAGAAACTAAAATAGTTTCTTTTATGATATAATACAGATAGCGCGAAGAGATAAGTGATTTCAAATAAGAAAAATTAAGAAAATATCTTCAGAAATATGGAGGATATTTATAATGAAAGATATGATGATATTTTAGAATTTCTAATATCAGAGGATGATGAAGAATATTGTCCGCAGGGGTTTAGAGTCAGGAGCAAGGTATTCGTTAATGACTTCAGCAGGTACTGAATCATTTGGATCCTTTGAAGTCAGGTTCAGTCTTTGTAATTTGTCCACAGCCTCCTTCCTACTTTGCTCAATCCGTTTTCCAGTTCCAAAACTTCTCTTTTTCTGCGCTTTGCCAGCACACTTCATCATTATCATCCAGCTTTTGCCATTTAAAGTCATTTATAGTTTTTGCTGCTTCATCAGCATTTTTTTTCCATTTTCGGAGAACCAATTCGTAGTTCGGAGTGTTTTTCAGAAACTTCACATTCAAATTAAGTCCAGAAGATATACGTTATATATACATATATAACTGTTGGCGTAGACATGCTGCGAGATTTCAAAATACTGATTGCTAATTCCCAATGATTCGTATGGCAATTCTCATTACAAGATGCGAATGAGTAAATGATGGGGTTTCAATAAATAATTATAATGACTTTTTGGAGAGGCTAAAGTCAAAGGGTAATGAAGTTGTTGGTAAATCTGCTAATAATGTGGTGGAATGTAAAAGGTTCCCTGGTAACGATGGTGTATATCTCAAGGTTATAATAAGGTTAGTCTGACTAAAAAGTCGAAGTTGACTTGCTGGAGCTGTGACAAAACTGGCTACTTTGAATAGGAGTCGCAAAGTTATTTTTGCTAATAAATGCCAAAGAATCTGACGCGGATACGTTGTTTAAACTTTTACTTTGGTTTCAAGAGTTTTTCGGGTACATAACTGTGGGTAACATATGGCTGGATCATCATCTCGATTGCTCATCATTCGAAGTGTCTTCAGAAATTTTCGAAGGGTTTGAACACAGATTGTAATCGTTAACATACATTTGATGTTCTAACACAGTTTTGAAGTCAAAATATAGCTTGTGAAAGATGTAAGGATCTAAGAGTGATGATTTTGGTCATATCTCGAGTTGAATTTTGAGATTTCAAAATCAGAATATGTAATTAAATTTTGAATGAGTATGGTTGTTTTGATTTCTATAAAAGAATGTATATTGTTGTGAAAGTAGGGAGTATAATGGATGATTTGCTGAATCAGATTCGAAGAATGTAACATATTATTTGTGAATTTATATATCTCTCGGGTATTACCTACCCGTTAAAAAAAATTTCACAATTAATATTTTGTACAACAGAATTTTATTACAGTCTTTATGAAAATATATATATGCATATTTTCTTCAGATGTAACATAGATTTAATGAGTTAATATTAAATTAAACTCATTTGATTTACGGTTGAAACTAGAACTGAATAATCCCTAAAGACTTTAGAAATTACATAACTTTTACGGAGTATTTATTCAATAAAATTGAAATTATGAATTAATACTTCGTTATTTATTGGTGTTTGTGGAATTCTTGTGAATTTCGCAAGGTACGAATAATGTTATTTGAAAAGTTTCGAGTACATCGACGATGAAAGTGAAAAATCAAACTTATATTTGAATAATTCATTTGATTTATTATGAATTGGGATTTATTGAATTGAGGCAGAGATTGTAGTTAATGATGGTTAAGTTGTGGACGAAGGACGTACATTATTGCATATTAGTAACATGAATTAACCGAGTAGTTAAGATTCACACATAATAGCTTAGTACAGAAATATTTATTATGGTCTAAAAATTTATATATATAAGATATACATATAAATCCTTCAGTGGAAATGAGTTAATACTTCATAACTCATTGATATGACATACTTGTTGTTGATTTATAATGATGTCCACGGTGATTCTTGAACTGACGGAGTTTATAATGTTATAGGTGCTGCTGATTCTGACAACGCTGATGGCACTGACTGTACTTGTGATGTTCATGGTACTGTTGATACTGTTGGTAAATCAAGTCTAGCTTGTAAACCACACATCATTCTTGTCAGGGTTTCTACTCTTCCTTCTATCATTTGGGTTCACTCATCTAATTTATGGTTAGGGCTAGAATAGATAATCTCTAAGACTTTAGAGACTACATAATCGTCGCAAAATGTTTCTCCAATGAAGTTATGAATCAATACTTCATCGTTTGTTATTGTTGGTATTCCTTGGTATCTATAGAGTGTATGTCATTGGTACTCGTGGGATATAGGTTGTGATGTTGAAGTGTGAGATGCGATGTTACTGTTGGTAGTGGTGATGGTGGTACTGGTTATGCTGCTGGTGCTGCTGTTGGTGTTTGTAACCCTTGCACCATATTCTCTAAAGCCACTACTCGAGCGCGAAGCTCGTTGACTTCTTCTATTACACCGGGGTGATTGTCGGTTCGGATGAGCGGATAAATAAAATCTAGAATTTGATGTAGTATATAATCGTGACGAGATATTATGGAAATGAGAGAGAAAATGGTGTTTCGGACCGGTTAGCCGGTAAGTGCTTCAGGTTCATCGCCAAGAGAGCAATGTGGTGGATGGAAGGGATCACCTTCTTCTTGTCTCCAATTATTGAGGAGGCTACGAACCTATCCCCAATTCATCCAGAATAGATGATGGCTAATTGGTTGATCCATTCCGGTCACACTGCTTTCGGAGCTTGAGTGGGATTCCATATCGGAATTCGAGGGACTTGAACTAATGACGAATTCCATTTCGTTCGATTGAATAAAGGATTTTTTTGATATGAAATGATTTTTCGGCTATCGGGTGGTATTCTAATTACATAGAATATCTATATATATATAGCACAAAAGATTTCGCAGATTACGGAGGAATTTACAGGATATGTCAGGCAAAGTTTACAGCAACAGATACGCTAAGATATGGATTAGCAGATACGCTAAGATATGAATTTTGTCTATACACTATTCATGCAATCAATGCAGTAAGACGTGTCTAGACTAAGAATGATAAGCAGGCAATTTCCGACAAAAATGATAAGCAAAACTTTTGACATGCAGACACGGTCAAAGTCCAGGCTCACTAATGCATCCTAACGCCTATTAGTTAGACACACTAATGCAGACCTGGTTCGCTAAGACCACCGCTCTGATACCAACTGAAAGGACCCGTTCATATACATTATAAACGATTCACAATAGTTGATTACGTTGTGAGGTATTTGACCTCTATATGATACATTTTACAAACATTGCATTCATTTTTAAAAGACAATCTTTCTTTACATCAAAAATTGACAGGCATGCATACCATTTCAAAATATCCACTATCCAACTATAAATTGATTTAATAATAATCTTTGATGAACTCAATGACTCGAATGCAACGTTCTTCGAAATATGCTATGAAAGACTCCAAGTAATATCTTTAAAATGAGCAAATGCACAGCGGAAGATTTCTTTAACACCTGAGAATAAACATGCTTTAAAGTGTCAATCAAAAGGTTGGTGAGTTCATTAGTTTATCATAATCATTTATTTCCATCATTTTAATAGACCACAAGAATTTCATTTCCAGTTCTCATAAATATACGTCCCATGCATAGAGACAAAAATAATCATTCATATGGTGAACACCTGGTAACCGACATTAACTAGATACATATAAGAATATCCCCTATCATTCCGGGATCCTCCTTCGGACATGATATAAATTTCGAAGTACTAAAGCATCCGGTACTTTGGATGGGGTTTGTTAGGCCCAATAGATCTATCTTTAGGATTCGCGTCAATTAGGGTGTCTGTTCCCTAATTCTTAGATTACCAGACTTAATAAAAAGGGGCATATTCGATTTCGATAATTCAACCATATAATGTAGTTTCGATTACTTGTGTCTATTTCGTAAAACATTTATAAAAATTGCGCATGTATTCTCAGCCCAAAAATATAAAGGGTAAAAAGGCAAATGAAACTCACCATACTGTATTTCGTAGTAAAAATACATATAACGTCATTGAACAAGTGCAAGGTTGGCCTCGGATTCACGAACCTAAATTAATTATATATATTTATGTGTTGGTCAATATCTGTCTAACAAATTAGGTCAAGTCATAGTGTACCACAATCCTAATGCTCGAGACTAATATGCAAAAGTCAACAAAAGTAAATTTGACTCAAAATAATTTCCAAAAATCTATACATGATTAATATATAGTTTAAATATCGTCATTTTATATTTTTAAATATTTTTAAAAGATTTATTAGAGTAAATAATATAATTTATTTATTAATAAATAAAATTTTATATTAAATTTATATAATAAAATATACTTTTATATATATTAAGTAATAAAATTTATAGGGTTCATTTAATATCATAAAGATAATATGATAGGTATTATTAAAGTAAGTTATTACACGTAGTAAAATATGTTTGTATCACATATTTATTTGATAAAATAATATCTATAATGTTAGTAAGTAAAAGTTGTATTATTTTGTAATAATAATAATTATTATAAAAATATCAATATTTATAATTACTAAGATGACATTATGATAAAACGATAATTCTAATTATGATAACTTTAATATTTACAATAATTTTTAATATTATCTTTAAAATAATAATTCTATTTAAAATAATAATAATAATGATATTTTATAGTAACAATGACATTTCTTTTAAAATGATAATTTTTGTTAAAATGATAGTTTTAATACTAACGATGCTTTTAATAATAATAGTAATGATAAAAATAATAAGAACGATAATTTTATCTAAATCAATATCTTATAATATTTTAATTTCATCATGATACTATTACCCATTATTTCCTAATCATTTCGTTTAATAACTTTTAATCGTCTTTTATATCGTGTTCATAATAATGATAATAATAGTAATCAAAATAATTAGGTGTTACAGATATTTGTTTTAATTACACTAATATTAATAATGATAGTTACTATAACATTATTAACGATAATACTAATAATTATCTTAATGATAATATAGTAATAATAATAATAACAATAACAATAACCATTTTTAAATAATGATATATATATATATTAATAATGATAATAATAATAATAATAATAATAATACCAATAATAATAATAATAATAATAATAATAATAATAATAATAATAATAATAATAATAATTGGATAATAATAATAATACTAATTATAACTTTAACGATAATAACGATAGTAATAATAAATAAATAAAATAACATTTTTTAATGATAAATCCCTTTTATTGATAAAGATAATAATAATGATAATAATAAGATAAAACTAGAACGACGATAAAAACGACGATAATAATAATCATTTTTAATAAAAATATCGAAAATTCAATTGATTATAACTTCTAATCCGTTCATCGAAACCATTCGATATCTAAAGGAAAAGTTCTTAATTTTTTGCTAGCTTTCCAAGGACATGCATATCTTATACCTTATCTCAACCGCAAGTGTAACTAATTGAAGATTCAACCTAACCTGTCTAAGGGCAATATTAAAAGTACAAGCATGCATAATCCTAAATACTCGAGCACTAGTCAGTGATACACTATTAGTATGAAAAAGTTAAATTATGAGTACTCACGTATCAATATTGAGATTCAATATTGCAGGAAAGGTACATAGACGCAACAGAAATAATAAACACTATATTGACCTCACGAGCATACCCATGAACCATACTCAATCACCTCCATAGCTATAACCCATAATTTCCTTAATCCTATCCCACTCGAAAAACAATTTCGAAATCACTCGGACAGCACTCCGTCGTAATATTTTATGTATACTAATAATATCTTGAAATAATACGGAGTAAATATATATATGTAAATCGATTGAGAGAGTTTAGAGAAAAATATTTTCAAGTTTCTATGAAATAATTAAAACCTATTGAATTCTATTTATAATAGATTTTTAAATTATTAAAGTGAATTATTAAAGTATGAATTATTAAAGTGAATTATTAAAGTATGAATTATTAAAGTGAATTATTAAAGTATGAATTATTAAAGTGAATTATTAAAATATGAATTATTAAAGTGAATTATTAAAGTTAAAGTAAAAAAAATAAAGTAAAGGTAAAGTTTAAGTATAGTAAAAGTATAAAACTATGTACGTATAATACGTGTATAAATATATATAATATTAATTTAAATCGTTATATATATTTAATAAAATAAAATATAAATATCTTTATCTTTATCATACTAGTTAAGTAATGAGTTGTCAAAAGTGGTTCTAGATATTTATAAAAGTTATATACGTTTTAATAATAAAGTTCTTTTTAAACTGAAAATGTTTTTGTACGTTTGAAACTAAATAGATCAATCAAGTCTTTATGAGATTCAATCTTCCACTATCCTTTGTCTAGTTTTCAATGATTGACAATTTGTTCTTATTTATAAATCACTTTACCATTTTCCGAATATTGTTAAAATGGAAAGATTTCTCAAATCAACGTGGGCCTTTAAACAGAGACTTGTAATCATAATTCAATATATCTGATAATTCAATCATTTGATCTTATCTTCTAATTCCATTGATAAACATTTTGAAACAGATACAATCATATAAAGTATTTAATCTAATATTTTGTTTATGTTTCAAGTTATAATATATATACACATATACATATATAATCATATTCGTTTAATGGTTCGTGAATCGTTGGAACTTGATCGAGGTTGAATGAATGTATGAACATAGTTTAAAATTCTTGAAATTTAACTTAACAAATATTGCTTATTATGTCGGAAACATATAAAGATTAAAGTTTAAATTTGGTTGGAAATTTCCGGGTTGTCACAGTACCTACCCGTTAAAGAAATTTCGTCCCGAAATTTGCGTGGAAAGGTCGTGAATGATAATAAGTATGTTTTCATGATGCATACGGGCTGAAAATTAGAGTTTTATCATCAGCGAATAATTTGGATAAACAATCCATTTATATGAAGAGTACGAATGAAGCTAACATAGAAGAGTGAAATGAGTAAGTGTAGATTCATCTTATCATTTGACGTAGATATGATTGATTCCCAGATTTCAAGGGATTTGAAGAAAATCTTCTTAATAAGATTTGACTCTCCGGTAATCAAGGGAATTAGGATCCGCTTTAAATGCGATCGTCCATTTTAATTGTTCTGTCAGAGATTTTCTTATAAATTCACCTCCTTCGTTTCCTTACAACTCACACCTTCTGTTGATGCATTTTATGCAAGTCCCTAGACATCTACCCACATCCATTGTAGGTACAGCAGTTTACAGGTCACCATGATTGCTCGTCATTATCCTATCCGTGTTTGTATGTGGTTACAGGAACTGCAGGAACGATATTTAGATGTTTAACTATGTTAGACTTAGTCAGACGTACGAGTGAAGCCTCACTAGTACGGCTGACAGGTTCATACGCACGGTTGATGCTGAGCTAAGTCACAATTACAACCTAAATGAGAAGACACGAGTGAGTGATCACCCGTACGGCTGATGAAGCTAACTCGTACGTGTGATGAATGAATCGTATGGGTGAGTCAACAGCAGGGGTATATAAAGTCTTATGTTCTTCATTTTAGGTTAAGCCTCTCATTTGTTACACACACTCAGATCTAGTGAGTTCCTCCGATTTTCTCTCAGTCCAAATCACCCAGGTGGTGAATAATAGCTCTAGGTGTTGATCTAATCACACTTGATTTAGTTGTGGTTTGACTAAATTAATCAAAAAAAACTTAACCTATTCACTAGAGGGTTTGATTCACTTATTCCACCATTGTGTGAGTTAAATCTGTTGATTTCTAAGTTCCTAGTCATGTTTCATCACCCTCTATTCTTTCCCCCTCAACTCATATTTTAAAGTATTCATCAATATGCTCCATCTAGTTCTGATTCTCGATATACTTCTAACTTTCATATCGGTCATTCTTCTTTTTCATCTACCGCCGGAAGAATCTATTTACTTCTACTATACTCTTGGGTTTATAGTGTTTCTAGTTCTCCCGTGTCTTTATATTTCTATATGTATCGATATATATGGTTTATAATTTCTGGTTTATCGTTGGGCTTTATATGTTCCCTTATATTTCAAAGTCTCTGCTTCTGTCTTCTATAATCATTATCATTCACAGTTAATGCTCTCTTTTATTTGCTACAATTTATACCCCAATTTCTATTTCGGAGTTTTGTCCTTTCGTTTCTTCTTCTTGCGATTAAGCACCGCTTGTAATGGTCCAGAATTCACAGATATGAATTTCGGAATGAACATTGTTAATGTTCTAGGAAGGAAATTGTGATGGCACGATCTTGACTTGTCAAATTACTAGAATACCTTGGAAAAGGCCGAATCATCAAGAAATATTTTCTTGATATTTTAGAGATTAAATAGAATACAAGAGTCTTATAACATGGCACATGATGATGTTATGATCTGTGAATCATCACGTTCCATTTAGAAACTCAGCATGACTTACTGTAATATAATCACGTTGATCAAGTGTCATTATATTATACTAATTCATGCTTCAGTTCCCGACACTACTTCAAAATATTCCTATTTTAAACTTGAATGTTTCAGAATTTAGAAACTAAAATAGTTTCTTTTATGATGTAATACAGATAGCGCGAAGAGATAAATGATTTCAAATAAGAAAAATTAAGAAAATATCTTCAGAAATATGGAGGATATTTATAATGAAAGATATGATGATATTTTAGAATTTCTAATATCAGAGGATGATGAAGAATATTGTCCGCAGGGGTTTAGAGTTAGGAGAAAGGTATTCGTTAATGACTTCAGCAGGTACTGAATCATTTGGATCCTTTGATGTCAGGTTCAGTCTTTGTAATTTGTCCACAGCCTCCTTCCTACTTTGCTCAATCCGTTTTCCAGTTCCAAAACTTCTCTTTTTCTGCGCTTTGCCAGCACACTTCATCATTATCATCCAGCTTTTACCGTTTAAAGTCATTTATAGTTTTTGCTGCTTCATCAGCATTTTTTTCCATTTTCGGAGAACCAATTCGTAGTTCGGAGTGTTTTTCAGAAACTTCACATTCAAATTAAGTCCAGAAGATATATGTTATATATACATATATAACTGTTGGCGTAGACATGTTGAAAGATTTCAAAATACTGATTGCTAATTCCCAATGATTCGTATGGCAATTCTCATTACAAGATGTGAACGAGTAAATGATGGGGTTTCAATAAATAATTATAATGACTTTTTGGAGAGGCTAAAGTCAAAGGGTAATGAAGTTGTTGGTAAATCTGCTAATAATGTGGTGGAATGTAAAAGGTTCCCTGGTAACGATGGTATATATCTCAAGGTTATAATAAGGTTAGTCTGACTGAAAAGTCGAAGTTGACTTGCTGGAGCTATGACAAAACTGGCTACTTTGAATAGGAGTCGCAAAGTTATTTTTGCTAATAAATGCCAAAGAATCTGACGCGGATACGTTGTTTAAACTTTTACTTTGGTTTCAAGAGTTTTTCGGGTACATAACTGTGGGTAACATGTGGTTGGATCATCATCTTGATTGCTCATCATTCGAAGTGTCTTCAGAAATTTTCGAAGGGTTTGAACACAGATTGTAATCGTTAACATACATTTGATGTTCTAACACAGTTTTGAAGTCAAAATATAGCTTGTGAAAGATGTAAGGATCTAAGAGTGATGATTTTGGTCATATTTCGAGTTGAATTTTGAGATTTCAAAATCAGAATATGTAATTAAATTTTGAATGAGTATGGTTGTTTTGATTTCTATAAAAGAATGTATATTGTTGTGAAAGTAGGGAGTATAATGGATGATTTGCTGAATCAGATTCGAAGAATGTAACATATTATTTGTGAATTTATATATCTCTCAGGTATTACCTACCCGTTAAAAAAAATTTCACAATTAATATTTTGTACAACAGAATTTTATTACAGTCTTTATGAAAATATATATGTGCATATTTTCTTCAGATGTAACATAGATTTAATGAGTTAATATTAAATTAAACTCATTTGATTTACGGTTGAAACTAGAACTGAATAATCCCTAAAGACTTTAGAAATTACATAACTTTTACGGAGTATTTATTCAATAAAATTGAAATTATGAATTAATACTTCGTTATTTGTTGGTGTTTGTGGAATTCTTGTGAATTTCGCAAGGTACGAATAATGTTATTTGAAAAGTTTCGAGTACATCGACGATGAAAGTGAAAAATCAAACTTATATTTGAATAATTCATTTGATTTATTATGAATTGGGATTTATTGAATTGAGGCAGATATTGTAGTTAATGATGGTTAAGTTGTGGACGAAGGACATACATTATTGCATATTAGTAACATGAATTAACCGAGTAGTTAAGATTCACACATAATAGCTTAGTACGGAAATATTTATTATGGTCTAAAAATTTATATATATAAGATATACATATAAATCCTTCAGTGGAAATGAGTTAATACTTCATAACTCATTGATATGACATACTTGTTGTTGATTTATAATGATGTCCACGGTGATTCTTGAACTGACGGAGTTTATGATGTTATAGGTGCTGCTGATTCTGACAACGCTGATGGCACTGACTGTACTGGTGATGTTCATGGTACTGTTGATACTGTTGGTAAATCAAGTCTAGCTTGTAAACCACACATCATTCTTGTCAGGGTTTCTACTCTTCCTTCTATCATTTGGGTTCACTAATCTAATTTATGGTTAGGGCTAGAATAGATAATCTCTAAGACTTTAGAGACTACATAATCGTCGCAAAATGTTTCTCCAATGAAGTTATGAATCAATACTTCATCGTTTGTTGTTGTTGGTATTCCTTGGTATCTATAGAGTGTATGTCATTGGTACTCGTGGGATATAGGTTGTGATGTTGAAGTGTGAGATGCGGATGTTACTGTTGGTGGTGGTGATGGTGGTACTGGTTATGCTGCTGGTGCTGCTGTTGGTGTTTGTAACCCTTGCACCATATTCTCTAAAGCCACTACTCGAGCGCGAAGCTCGTTGACTTCTTCTATTACACCGGGGTGATTGTCGGTTCGGACGAGCGGATAAATAAAATCTAGAATTTGATGTAGTATATAATCATGACGAGATATTCTGGAAATGAGAGAGAAAATGGTGTTTCGGACCGGTTAGCCGGTAAGTTCTTCAAGTTCATCGCCAAGAGAGCAATGTGGTGGATGGAAGGGATCACCTTCTTCTTGTCTCCAATTATTGAGGAGGCTACGAACCTATCCCCAATTCATCCAGAATAGATGATGGCTAATTGGTTGATCCATTCCGGTCACACTGCTTTCGGAGCTTGAGTGGGATTCCATATCGGAATTCGAGGGACTTGAACTAATGACGAATTCCATTTCGTTCGATTGAATAAAGGATTTTTTTGATATGAAATGATTTTTCGGCTATCGGGTGGTATTCTAATTACATAGAATATCTCTATATATATATATATAGCACAAAAGATTTCGTAGATTACGGAGGAATTTACAGGATATGTCAGGCAAAGTTTACAGCAACAGATACACTAAGATATGGATTAGCAGATACGCTAAGATATGAATTTTGTCTATACACTATTCATGCAATCAATGCAGTAAGACGTGTCTAGACTAAGAATGATAAGCAGGCAATTTCCGACAAAAATGATAAGCAAAACTTTTGACATGCAGACACGGTCGAAGTCCAGGCTCACTAATGCATCCTAACGCCTATCAGTTAGACACACTAATGCAGACCTGGTTCGCTAAGACCACCGCTCTGATACCAACTGAAAGGACCCATTCATATACATTATAAACGATTCACAATAGTTGATTACATTGCGAGGTATTTGACCTCTATATGATACATTTTACAAACATTGCATTCATTTTTAAAAGCCAATCTTTCTTTACATCAAAAATTGACAGGCATGCATACCATTTCATAATATCCACTATCCAACTATAAATTGATTTAATAATAATCTTTGATGAACTCAATGACTCGAATGCAACGTTCTTCAAAATATGCTATGAAAGACTCCAAGTAATATCTTTAAAATGAGCAAATGCACAGCGGAAGATTTCTTTAACACCTGAGAATAAACATGCTTTAAAGTGTCAATCAAAAGGTTGATGAGTTCATTAGTTTATCATAATCATTTATTTCCATCATTTTAATAGACCACAAGAATTTCATTTCCAGTTCTCATAAATATACGTCTCATGCATAGAGACAAAAATAATCATTCATATGGTGAACACCTGGTAACCGACATTAACTAGATACATATAAGAATATCCCCTATCATTCCGGGATCCTCCTTCGGACATGATATAAATTTCGAAGTACTAAAGCATCCGGTACTTTGGATGGGGTTTGTTAGGCCCAATAGATCTATCTTTAGGATTCGCGTCAATTAGGGTGTCTGTTCCCTAATTCTTAGATTACCAGACTTAATAAAAAGGGGCATATTCGATTTCGATAATTCAACCATATAATGTAGTTTCGATTACTTGTGTCTATTTCGTAAAACATTTATAAAAATTGCGCATGTATTCTCAGCCCAAAAATATAAAGGGTAAAAAGGCAAATGAAACTCACCATACTGTATTTCGTAGTAAAAATACATATAACGTCATTGAACAAGTGCAAGGTTGGCCTCGGATTCACGAACCTAAATTAATTATATATATTTATGTGTTGGTCAATATCTGTCTAACAAATTAGGTCAAGTCATAGTGTACCACAATCCTAATGCTCGAGACTAATATGCAAAAGTCAACAAAAGTAAATTTGACTCAAAATAATTTCCAAAAATCTATACATGATTAATATATAGTTTAAATATCGTCATTTTATATTTTTAAATATTTTTAAAAGATTTATTAGAGTAAATAATATAATTTATTTATTAATAAATAAAATTTTATATTAAATTTATATAATAAAATATACTTTTATATATATTAAGTAATAAAATTTATAGGGTTCATCTAATATCATAAAGATAATATGATAGGTATTATTAAAGTAAGTTATTACACGTAGTAAAATATGTTTGTATCACATATTTATTTGATAAAATAATATCTATAATGTTAGTAAGTAAAAGTTGTATTATTTTGTAATAATAATAATTATTATAAAAATATCAATATTTATAATTACTAAGATGACATTATGATAAAACGATAATTCTAATTATGATAACTTTAATATTTACAATAATTTTTAATATTATCTTTAAAATAATAATTCTATTTAAAATAATAATAATCATGATATTTTATAGTAACAATGACATTTCTATTAAAATGATAATTTTTGTTAAAATGATAGTTTTAATACTAACGATACTTTTAATAATAATAGTAATGATAAAAATAATAAGAACGATAATTTTATCTAAATCAATATCTTATAATATTTTAATTTCATCATGATACTATTACCCATTATTTCCTAATCGTTTCGTTTAATAGCTTTTAATCGTCTTTTATATCGTGTTCATAATAATGATAATAATAGTAATCAAAATAATTAGGTGTTACAGATATTTGTTTTAATTACACTAATATTAATAATGATAGTTACTATAACATTATTAACGATAATACTAATAATTATCTTAATGATAATATAGTAATAATAATAATAACAATAACAATAACCATTTTTAAATAATGATATATATATTAATAATGATAATAATAATAATAATAATAATAATACCAATAATAATAATAATAATAATATAATAATAATAATACTAATTATAACTTTAACGATAATAACGATAGTAATAATAAATAAATAAAATAATATTTTTTAATGATAAATCCCTTTTATTGATAAAGATAATAATAATGATAATAATAAGATAAAACTAGAACGACGATAAAAACGACGATAATAATAATCATTTTTAATAAAAATATCGAAAATTCAATTGATTATAACTTCTAATCCGTTCATCGAAACCATTCGATATCTAAAGGAAAAGTTCTTAATTTTTCGCTAGCTTTCCAAGGACATGCATATCTTATACCTTATCTCAACCGCAAGTGTAACTAATTGAAGATTCAACCTAACCTGTCTAAGGGCAATATTAAAAGTACAAGCATGCATAATCCTAAATACTCGAGCACTAGTCAGGGATACACTATTAGTATGTAAAAGTTAAATTATGAGTACTCACGTATCAATATTGAGATTCAATATTGCAGGAAAGGTACATAGATGCAACGGAAATGATAAACACTATATTGACCTCACGAGCATACCCATGAACCATACTCAATCACCTCCATAGCTATAACCCATAATTTCCTTAATCCTATCCCACTCGAAAAACAATTTCGAAATCACTCGGACAGCACTCCGTCGTAATATTTTATGTATACTAATAATATCTTGAAATAATACGGAGTAAATATATATATATGTAAATCGATTGAGAGAGTTTAGAGAAAAATATTTTCAAGTTTCTATGAAATAATGAAACCTATTGAATTCTATTTATAATAGATTTTTGAATTATTAAAGTGAATTATTAAAGTATGAATTATTAAAGTAAATTATTAAAGTATGAATTATTAAAGTGAATTATTAAAGTATGAATTATTAAAGTATGAATTATTAAAGTAAATTATTAAAGTATGAATTATTAAAGTAAATTATTAAAGTTAAAGTAAAAAAATAAATTAAAGGTAAAGTTTAAGTATAGTAAAAGTATAAAACTATGTACGTATAATACGTGTATAAATATATATAATATTAATTTAAATCGTTATATATATTTAATAAAATAAAATATAAATATCTTTATCTTTATCATACTAGTTAAGTAATGAGTTGTCAAAAGTGGTTCTTGATATTTATAAAAGTTATATACGTTTTAATAATAAAGTTCTTTTTAAACTGAAAATGTTTTTGTACGTTTGAAACTAAATAGATCAATCGAGTCTTTATGAGATTCAATCTTCCACTATCCTTTGTCTAGTTTTCAATGATTGACAATTTGTTCTTATTTATAAATCACTTTACCATTTTCCGAATATTGTTAAAATGGAAAGATTTCTCAAATCAACGTGGGCCTTTCAACAGAGACTTGTAATCATAATTCAATATATCTGATAATTCAATCATTTGATCTTATCTTCTAATTCCATTGATAAACATTTTGAAACAGATACAATCATATAAAGTATTTAATCTAATATTTTGTTTACGTTTCAAGTTATAATATATATACACATATACATATATAATCATATTCGTTTAATGGTTCGTGAATCATTGGAACTTGGTCGAGGTTGAATGAATGTATGAACATAGTTTAAAATTCTTGAAATTTAACTTAACAAATATTGCTTATCGTGTCGGAAACATATAAAGATTAAAGTTTAAATTTGGTTGGAAATTTCCGGGTTGTCACAATATAACACATAACAACTTTACTACACGGCAGCTATAAAGGTAATTCTAATTAATAAGCAAGTTGTTCAGCAAAGGCAATAAAGACACGTAATTCATAAGTCCATAAACAAGTCATGCATTCTGGTTTTACTAAAACGACTTCCCATCCTTGGTCTTGTGGAAAGTAACCATTATGACCATTGGCTAGGCAGCATGTTGTAATGTCGTCAAAAGGACGAGGGTTTCGTAATGCCCAACAACCTCGTAGCAATCTAAAAACCTTGTTTCTTAACCCAACTACTGAGTCCGTCACTTGTGGGAATGTTTCATTTAATAGTTGTAATCCGATGTTCTTTTTCTCACTTTGGTGAGAAGCGAACATCACTAACCCGTAAGCATAACATGCTTCTTTATGTTGCATGTTAGAAGCTCTTTCTAATTCATGAAATCCTATGTTGGGATATGTTGAGTCAAAATTGGTTCTTAACCCGTAGCGAAAAATTGCATTTGGGTTCCCCGCATTTAACGCTTTAAAGATAACACGGCGTAACTTACGGTCTCCTCAATGTGATATACCCCACCTATCAAAGGAAAGCCTTTTATAAACTAAGGCATTTCTGGAAAGTCTTTCAAATGTTTGACAAGTTAATTTCGCCATAACTAATTGTGCTGATGAATTTTGACCGACTCTAGACAAGATTTCATCAATCATATCCTCTGGTAGGTCTTCTAAAATATTCAGTTGTTTAACCTTAACGTCCATGTTGTGTTTTTATAGTGTAAAAATAGACGAGGGTTAGATTCATAAAAGATAATTAACAAACAATACAAGCAATCTTACATTTATCATAAAAGCACAAGCACACTATATTACATATATTACATAACATGATAAGACACACTAATGCAAATTTCTGGTTCTCTAAGACCAACGCTCAGATACCAACTGAAATGTCCCGTTCATATTGATTATAAACGTTCCATATTAATTGATTTCGTTGCGAGGTTTTGACCTCTATATGAGACGTTTTCAAAGACTGCATTCGTTTTTAAAACAAACCATAACCTTTATTTTATCAACAAGGTTAAAAGGACACCACCTAGATTATCCAGAAATGATAAACTAAAAATATCACACTTACACACTACCAATACATATTGGTTTACAATATTAATATGTTACAACAAAGTAAATCTTGAATGCAGTTTTAAACAATATTATACAAACATGCTGACACCAAATCTTGTCCATATTTTAGCATGCAACAACGGAAGCTCTTAATAATCACCTGAGAATAAACATGCTTTAAACGTCAACAAAAATGTTGGTGAGTTATACATTTAACCTATATATTTATCAAATCGTAATAATAGACCACAAGATTTCATATTTCAATATACATCCCATACATAGAGATAAAAATCATTCATATGGTGAACACCTGGTAACCGACCTTAACAAGATGCATATAGAATATCTCCTATCATTTCGGGACTCCCTTCGGACATGATAAATTCGAAGTACTAAAGCATCCGGTATTTTGAATGGGGTTTGTTGAACTCAATAGATCTATCTTTAGGATCCGCGTCAATTAAGGTGTCTGTTCCCTAATTCTTAGATTACCAGACTAAAAAGGGGCATATTCGGTTTAATAATTCAACCATAGAATGTAATTTCATGTACTTGTGTCTATTTTGTAAAACATTTATAAAACTACATGTATTCTCATCCCAAAAATATTAGATTTAAAAAGTGGGACTATAACTCACTTTCACAGATTTTTACTTCGTTGGGAAGTAAGACTTGGCCACTGGTCGATTCACGAACCTATAACAAATATATACATATATATCAAATTATGTTCAAAATATAATTACAACATTTTTTTATGGTGTTGATGATTTGAGTTTATTAAGCCAGCTGTCCTCGTTAGTAACCTACAACTAGTTGTCCACAGTTAAATGTGCAGAAATAAATCGATATATATTATCATCAATCCACGACCCAGTGTATACACGTCTCAGGCTAGATCACAACTCAAAGTATATATATTTTTGGAATCAACCTCAACCCTGTATAGTTAACTCAAACATTACAGCATATAGAGTGTCTATGGTTGTTCCAAATAATATATATACAATAGTCGATATGATATGTCAAAACATTTGCATACGTGTCTATGGTATCCTAAGATTACATAATATATTAAAATACATGTATAATACAATATGAGTTAGCTAGGATATGATTAATATAGATTTGTTACCAATTTTCACGTAGCTACAACAAGCAAAAATATCCAATCTTGTTTTACCCATAACTTCTTCGTTTTAAATCTGTTTTGAGTGATTCAAGTTGCTATGGTTTCATATTGAACATAATTTTATGAATCTAAACATAAAAAGTATAATTTTATTGTCAGAAATACAGATTACAAGTCATTTTTGTAAAGGTAGTCATTTTAGTCGAAAGAACGACGTCTAGATGATCATTTTGGAAAAGATACTTCCACTTTGAGTTTAACCATGATTTTTGGATATAATTTCATGTTCATAAGAAAAATCATTTTCCCAGAAGAACAACTTTTAAATCAAAGTTTATCATAGTTTTTAATTAACTAACCCAAAACAGCCCGTGGTGTTACTACGATGGCGTATATCCGGTTTTACAGTGTTTTTCGTGTTTCAGGTTTTAAATCATTAAGTTAGCATATCATATAGATATATAACATGTGTCTAGTTGATTTTAAAAGTCAAGTTAGAAGGATTAACTTTTATTTGCGAACAAGTTTAGAATGAACTAAACTATGTTCTAGTGATTACAAGTTTAATCCTTCGAATAAGGTAGTTTTATATATATGAATCGAATGATGTTATGAACATTATTACTACCACAGGTTTTGTGGATAAACCTACTAAAAATGAGAAAAATAGATCTAGCTTCAAAGGATCCTTGGATGGCTTGAGAGTTCTTGAAGCAAAATCATGACACGGAAATAAGTTCAAGTAAGATTTCCACTCGAAATAAGATTGTTAAAGTTATAGAAATTGAATCAAAGTTTGAATATGACTATTACCTTGTATTAGAAAGATATCTTACTGTAATAAGAAAGATTTCTTGAGGTTGGATGATCACTCAAAGTGGATTTGCAAGATTGAAAGTAAGCTAGCAAACTTGGAAGTGTTGTTGGTATGTTCTTGAGTAGTTATTTTATAACTTGGTTTATGTATGGATTTATGAACTAGATTGAGCTAGATTTTGATGAGTATGATGAAGAATACTTAGAACAATGGAAGAACACTTGAGAGAGAGTAGTTTGATGCAAGTAAGTTGCAAAATGAAAGTGTTTGTGTACATCCTCATTCACGTGAACTTTGCTCTAATATATAGGCTCCATTAGTTTGTTATTTTGTGAGATATTTCATGCTAGATGTTAAATGATGGTTCCCACATGGTTAGGTGACTCACATGGGCTGCTAAGAGCTGATCATTGGAGTGCATATACTAATAGTAAGTACATTTAGAAGCTGTGTATTGTACGAGTACAAATACGAGTGCATACGAGTAGAATTGTTGATGAAAATGAATGAGTATGTAATTGTAAGCATTTTTGTTAAGTAGAAGTACTTTGATAAGTGTCTTGAAGTCTTTCAAAAGTGTATAAATACATATTAAAACACTACATGTATATACATTTTAACTGAGTCGTTAAGTCATCGTTAGTCATTATATGTAAGTGTTGTTTTGAAACCTTTAAGTTAACGATCTTGTTAAATGTTGTTAACCCATTGTTTATTATATCTGAGATGTTAAATTATTACATTATCATGATATTATGATGTATTAATATATCTTAATATAATATATATACAATTAAATGTCGTTACATATATGTCTCGTTTCGAAATCCTTAAGTTAGTAGTCTTGTTTTTACATATGTAGTTCATTGTTAATATACTTAATGACATGTTTACTTATCATTTATCATGATTAAACATAGTGTATCAATATCTTAATATGATTCATATGTAATTAGTAAGACGTTGTTATAACGATAATCGTTATATATATATCGTTTTCGAGTTTATTAATTCAATAGTCACATTTTTTTATGTATATAACTCATTGTTAAAATACCTAATGAGATACTTACTTATCATAATATCAAGTTAACTATATATATATATATATATCCATATATATGTCATCATAAAGTTTTTACAAGTTTTAACGTTCGTGAATCATCGGTCAACTTGGGTGGTCAAATGTCTATATGAAACCGATTTCATTTAAACAAGTCTTAACAAGTTTGATTGCTTAACATGTTGGAAACACTTAATCATGTAAATAATAATTTCATTTAATAAATATAAACATGGAAAAGTTCGGGTCACTACAATAGGAAACCATCATGATCAGCCATAATTGATTGGAATTTGGAGTCTTTCATGTAGGGTTTATCTTTTGACTAATTTTAAGAATTATTGCAACTAAATTCCAAGCTTAAAAGTTAATCAAATTCAACTACATATACATGCATATTCATGTCCATAATTCTATCACCATAACCCATTTGATTTCAATTTTAATCTTAATTTTCTTTCTACCTAAACACTTTCATTCAAGAACACATCTATATTCAGCAACCTTTCTTCATCTACATCAAATTCTACTTCAAAATCTGATCTATAATCATCATAAGAAAAATTATTCAAGAATCATTTCAAGTTTACTAGATTACTACCAAGCTTTCTAATCCAATCCAAGTAGTCATCTAAGACCAAGAAACCTTTGTTATTTATAGTAGGTTATCTTTATTATTTAAGGTAATACTCATATCGAAACTTTGATTCGATTTCTATAACTATAAACTATCTTGATTCGAGTAATAATCTTACTTGAAATTGTTTTCGTGTCATGATTCTGTTTCAAGAACTTTCAAGCCATCAAAGATCCATTCAAGCTCAAGATTATTTTTGTCATTTCCAGTAGGTTTACCTACTATACTTGATGTATTAATGATGTTAGTAACATCATTAGATTCATATATAAATAACTATCTTATTCGAAGATTTGAAAACGTAATCACTAGAACATAGTTTAGTTAATTCTAAACTTGTTCGCCAACAAAGTTAATCCTTCTAACTTGACTTTTAAAATCAACTAAACACATGTTCTATATCTATATGATATGCTAACTTAATGATTTAAAACCTGAAAACACGAAAAACACCGTAAAACCGGATATACACCGTCGTAGTAACACCGCGGGCTATTTTGGGTTAGTTAATTAAAAACTATGATAAACTTTGATTTAAAAGTTGTTCTTCTGGGAAAATGATTTTTCTTATGAACATGAAACTATATCCAAAAATCATGGTTAAACTCAAAGTGGAAGTATGTTTTCCAAAATGGTCATCTAGACGCCGTTCTTTCGACTGAAATGACTACCTTTACAAAAATGACTTGTAACCTTATTTTCGACTATAAACTTATACTTTTTATGTTTAGATTCATCAACTTAAGTTCAATATGAAACCATAGCAACTTGAATCACTCAAAACGGATTTAAAACGAAGAAGTTATGGGTAAAACAAGATTGGATAATTTTGCTTGTTGTAGCTACGTGAAATTTGTAACAAATCTGTACAAATCATATCCTAGGTAACTTATATTGTATTATACATCTATTCTAATATATTATGTAATCTTAGGATACCATAGACACGTATGCAAATGTTTTGACATATCATATCGACCCATGTATATATATTATTTGGAACAACCATAGACACTCTATATGCAGTAATGTTTGAGTTAGCTATACAGGGTTGAGGTTGATTCCAAAAATATATATACTTTGAGTTGTGATCTAGCCTGAGACGTGTATACACTGGGTCGTGGATTGATTCAAGATAATATATATCGATTTATTTCTGTACATCTAACTGTGGATAACAAGTTGTAGGTTACTAACGAGGACAACTGACTTAATAAACTTAAAACATTAAAAAGTATTAAAAATGTTGTAAATATATTTTGAACATACTTTGATATATGTGTACATATTTGTTATAGGTTCGTGAATCGAGCCGTGGCCAAGTCTTATTTTCCGACGAAGTGAAAATATGTGAAAGTGAGTTATAGTCCCATTTTTACTATCTAATATTTTTGGGATAAGAATACATGCAGTTTTGAAAATGATTTACAAAATAGACACAAGTATTGAAACTACATTCTATGTTGAATCGTTATACCGGATATCGCCCTTGTTGAACTTGGTAGCCTAAGAATTGGTGTTTATTATAATTGCCACCCATTGACGCGAATCCTAAAGATAGATCTATGGGCTTTGACACGCCCCAGTCAGCGAATTTGAACTGCTTTAGTACTTCGATATTTATATATGGGGATATTCTAGATGCATTTGGTAATGTCGGTTACCAGGTGTTCAACCATATGAATGATTTTTATGCAGATTGCATGTTATTGAAAGATGAAATCTTGTTGTCTATTATTAAAATTTGATATATATGTTAAATCTATAACTCACCAACATTTTTGTTGACGTTTAAAGCATGTTTATTCTCAGGTGATTATTAAGAGCTTCCGCTGTTGCATGCTAATTTATGGACAAGAGTTGGAGTCAGCATGCTTGTATAATATTGTTTAAAAACTGCATTCAAAGTCATATATATTGTTGTGTAATATTATTGTAAACCATTATGTAATGGTCATGTGAAAACGCTATATTTTAGATTATCATTATTTGATAATCGTCGTAATATTTTAATGGTTATGGTTTGTTTTAAAAATCGAATGCAGTCTTTGAAAAACGTCTCATATAGAGGTCAAAACCTCGCAATGAAATCAATTAATATGGAACGTTTATAATCAATATGAATGGGACATTTCAGTTGGTATCCGAGCGTTGGTCTTAGAGAACCAGAAAATTGCATTAGTGTGTCTTACCGAGTTTGTTAGGATGCATTAGTGAGTCTGGACTCCGACCGTGTTTTCTTTAAAAACGATTGCTTAACACTT
This sequence comes from Rutidosis leptorrhynchoides, assembly GCF_046630445.1. Taxonomy (NCBI): domain Eukaryota; kingdom Viridiplantae; phylum Streptophyta; class Magnoliopsida; order Asterales; family Asteraceae; genus Rutidosis; species Rutidosis leptorrhynchoides. The sequence goes on from NC_092336.1 coordinate 267,214,019, forward strand.
TTTGTTGGAAACTATATATTATTAACATGTAAATATTATGTGATATATTAATCTCTTAACGTGTTTGATATTGTGTGATAGATGTCTACCTCTAGTACAAATCCCATCAACTCACCTAATAATAACGAAGAGTCGAATATATTTTGGGAAGATTCACAAATTCCGGAGGAAGAACCGGAAGAGGAGGAACCGGAAGAGGAGGAACCGGAAGAGGAGAAACCGGAAGAAGAAGAGGTTTCGGAGAATGAAATATTAATACCTACAGTAAAACGATTAAATAAAAGAAGATACTCAATCAATGGTCCAAAATTAAAAATGGTCAATGGTGTTTCCGCCGAGGAAGCAAAATATTGGGAAGATTACCAATTTTCCGATGAATTGGATCCCGATGAGGATTCCGATGATGTTATAGAAATTATCTCGACCCAATTTAATAAAGCAAAAGAAAATAATAAGGGAAAAGGTATAAAAATAGAGAAACCTGATTCCAACCCCGATGAACTTTATATGTATCGGCAACATCCGTATTTTCTAAATTGTAACAATAACCCGGGAACCTCTAAACCACCAGGTTTTTATAAACCATTGTGGAAAACGACGGCTCGTATTAGAGGAACACCATATATCCCTAGAAAATTAGGTAAACGAACCAAGTCCGAAGAAGAAGAAACCAGTGATTCAGATTACAGGGTTGTAATCATGTTGTGTATTATATGTATTGTAGTGTGCTTGTACTTTTATGTTCTATGTAAAAATTGCTTGTATTGTTTGTTAATTATCTTTTACGAATCTAATCCTTGTCTATTTTACAGTATAAAAACAAAATGGACGTTAAGGGTAGACAACCGAATATTTTAGAAGACCTACCAGAGGATATGATTGAGGAAATCTTGTCTAGAGTCGGTCAGAATTCATCAGCACATTTAGTTATGGCGAAATTAACTTGTCAAATATTTGAAAGACTTTCCAGAAATGCCTTAGTTTATAAAAGGCTTTCCTTTGATAGGTGGGGTATATCACATTGGGGAGACCGTAAGTTACGCCGTGTTTTCTTTAAAGCATTAAATGCGGGGAACCCAAATGCAATTTTACGCTACGGGTTAAGAATCTATTTTGACTCAACATATCCCAACGTTGGATTTCGTGAGTTAGAAAGAGCTTCTAACATGCAACATAAAGAAGCATGTTATACTTACGGGTTAGTGATGTTCGCTTCTTACCAAAGTGAGAAAAAGAACATCGGATTACAACTTTTAAATAAAACCTTCCCACAAGTGACGGATTCAGTAGCTGGGGTGAGAAACAAGGTTTTTAGATTATTACGGGGCTGTTGGACATTACGAAACCCTCGTCCTTTTGACGACATTACAACATGCTACCTAGCCAATGGTCATAACTGTTACTTTCCACAAGACCAAGGATGGGAAGTCGTCTTAGTAAAACCAGAATGCATGACTTGTTTCTGGACTTATGAATTACGTGTCTTTATTGCCTTTGCTGAACGACTTGCGTATTAATTAGAATTACCTTTATAGCTACCGAGTAGCAAAGTTATTATGTGTTATATTTCATCCTATATGTATAATAAGTGGTATTGTATGTTTGTAAAATATTGTATAAAAGTTTGAACGAGAAATATTATTGTAATAAATTTTTCATATAGAATCGTAGTAGTTGAATTGTATAATAGCTACTAAGTATGAACTTAACGGGTAGATACTACCCGAATTAAAACTATAAAATGCTAATATGAAGAAAAAGCTTTTATAAATAAGTTCATATTATGCTACGAAATACTATTGACTACTCTTAAATTCTATATGATTAACTCAATTCTTTTGCCTATTTTTGAAGGAAATGGCACCGACGACTCGTCAGAACTTGAACATGAGTGAGGAAGACTTCCGTGTTTTCCTTGCTGCGAACATAGTCGCAGTGCAGGCTGCAATGCAAAATAACAACAATAACTCTGGTTCTAGCAGTGGAACTAATTCCACAAGAAATCGTGTAGGATGCTCCTACAAAGAATTCACTGCCTACAAACCTTTGGAATTCGATGGAACCGAGGGTCCAATCGGATTAAAACGGTGGACTGAAAAGGTTGAATCGGTGTTTGTCATAAGTAAATGTACTGAAGAAGACAAAGTAAAGTACGCTACGCCTACCTTCACAGAAACTGCGTTAACATGGTGGAACACCTACCTCGAGCAGGTGGGACAAGATGTTGCTTACGCACTACCGTGGTCAGCATTCAAGCATTTGATGAACGAGCAGTACCATCCCAGAAATGAGGTCAATAAGCTCAAGGTAGAGCTTAGAGGGTTACAAACACAAGGATTTGATATTATCACGTACGAATGACGATTCACAGAGTTGTGCCTATTGTGTCCAGGAGCGTTCGAAGATGAAGAAGAGAAAATCGACGCATTTGTAAAAGGGTTACCAGAAAGGATTCAAGAATATGTGAGTTCACACGAGCCCGCCTCCATACAAAAAGCAAGTCGAATGGCTCATAAACTCATAAATCAGATTGAGGGAAGAATTAAAGAGCAGGCGGTCGAAGAAGCCAACACGAAACAAGTCAAGAGGAAGTGGGAAGAAAACAGTGACAAGAGTCACCAACAAAACAACAGTAACTATCGCTTCAATAACCAACACAGCAATCACAACTACAATCACCCCATTTTTCGCAAAAACAAACGCAACAACAACTATCCTAACAACAACAACAACAACCACAATAACCGTTCTAACAACAATAACAATTGCAACAACAACCAAATCAATAACAACAATGGCAACAACAATCAGAACAATAAATGTCTAAGGTGTGGAGGGTATCATCCAGATAAGTTCTGTGTAGTACTGTGTACCAAGTGTAATAGAACCGGACATAGTGTAACGAAGTGTGATGTCTATGGACCAAAGGCATATAAAAATAACAGAACAAATAATTCCATTATTTGTTACGAATGCGGAAAGCCGGGCCATTTCAGCAAAGCATGCCCTAATCAAGGGAATAATAATGGGCAAGGCCGTGGACGAGTATTCAACATTAATTCGACAGAAGCGCAGGAAGACCCGGAGCTTGTTACGGGTACGTTTCTTATTGACGGTAAATCTGCTTATGTTTTATTTGATTCGGGTGCAGATAGAAGCTATATGAGTAGAGATTTTTGTGCCAAATTAAATTGTCCATTAATGCCTTTGGATAATAAATTTTTACTCGAATTAGCAAACGGTAAACTAATTACAGCAGATAAAGTATGTCGGGATAGAGAAATTAAATTGGTTGACGAAACATTTAAAATTGATTTAATACCAGTCGAGTTAGAGAGTTTTGATGTAATAATTGGCATGGACTGGTTGAAAAAGGTGAGAGCAGAAGTCGTTTGTTACAAAAATGCGATTCGCATTGTGCGTGAAAAAGGAAAACCTTTAATGGTGTACGGAGAAAAGAATAACGTGAAATTAAATCTTATTAGTAGTATGAAGGCTAATAAGAAAAGGTTGTTACGTCATTCTAGCACACATTGAGGAAGTTAAACTTGAAGAAAAGAACATCAGTGATGTTCCCGTCGCAAAAGAATTTCACGATGTATTTTCGAAAGAATTACCGGGATTACCCCCACATCGATCCGTTGAATTTCAAATAGACCTTGTACCGGGAGCTGCACCAATAGCTCGTGCTCCATACAAACTCGCACCCAGCGAAATGAAGGAACTTCATAACCAATTATAAGAACTTTTAGAGCGTGGTTTCATTCGACCAAGCACATCACCGTGGGGAGCTCCTGTTTTATTTGTCAAGAAGAAGGATGGTACATTTAGGTTATGTATCGACTACTGAGAGTTGAACAAACTTACCTTCAAGAACCGCTACCCACTACCGAGAATCGACGATTTATTTGATCAACTACAAGGCTCATCGGTTTATTTGAAGATTGATTTACGTTCTGGGTATCATCAAATGCGGGTGAAGGAGGATGATATTCCAAAGACTACTTTTAGGACGCGTTACGGTCATTACGAGTTTATGGTTATGCCGTTTGGGTTAACTAACGCACCAGCTGTGTTCATGAACTTCATGAACCGAGTGTGTGGACCATATCTTGATAAGTTTGTCATTGTTTTCATCGATGACATACTTATTTACTCAAAGAATGACCAAGAGCACGAAGAACATTTGAGAAAAGTGCTAGAGATGTTAAGGAAAGAAAAAATGTACGCTAAGTTTTCAAAATGTGCATTTTGGTTGGAAGAAGTTCAATTCCTCGGTTATATAGTGAACAAAGAAGGTATTCAGGTGGATCCAGTAAAGATTGAAACCGTTGAAAAGTGGGAAACCCCGAAAACTCCGAAGCATATACGCCAATTTTTAGGACTAGCTGGTTACTACAGAAGGTTCATCCAAGATTTTTACAGAATAGCAAAACCCTTGACTGCATTAATGCATAAAGGGAGGAAATTTGAATGGAAGAATGAACAAGAGAAAGCGTTTCAATTGTTGAAGAAAAAGTTAACTACGGCACCTATATTGTCATTACCTGAAGGGAATGATGATTTTGTGATATATTGTGACACCTCAAAGCAAGGTCTCGGTTGTGTATTAATGCAACGAACGAAAGTAATTGCTTATACGTCTAGACAATTGAAGATTCACGAGCAGAATTATACAACGCATGATTTGGAATTAGGTGCGGTTGTTTTTGCATTAAAGACTTGGAGGCACTACTTATATGGGGTCAAAAGTATTATATATACCGACCATAAAGGTCTTCAACACATATTTAATCAGAAACAACTGAACATGAGGCAGCGCAGGTGGATTGAATTGTTGAATTATTACGACTTTGAGATTCGTTACCACCCGGGGAAGGCAAATGTGGTAGCCGACGCCTTGAGCAGAAAGGACAGAGAACCCATTTGAGTAAAAGCTATGAATATAATGATTCACAATAACCTTACAACTCAAATAAAGGAGGCGCAACAAGGAGTTTTAAAAGAGGAAAATTTAAAGGATGAAATACCCAAAGGATCGGAAAAGTATCTTAATATTCGGGAAGACGGAATTCGGTATAGGGCTGAAAGGATTTGGGTACCAAAATTTGGAGATATGAGAGAAATGGTACTTAGAGAAGCTCATAAAACCAGATACTCAATACATCCTGGAACGGGGAAGATGTACAAGGATCTCAAGAAACAGTTTTGGTGGCCGGGTATGAAAACCGATGTTGCTAAATACGTAGGAGAGTGTTTGACGTGTTCTAAGGTCAAAGCGGAGCATCAGAAACCATCAGGTCTACTTCAACAACCCGAAATCCCAGAATGGAAATGGAAAAACATTATCATGGATTTCATCACTAAATTGCCAAGGACTGCAAGTGATTTTGATACTATTTGGGTAATAGTTGATCGTCTCACCAAATCAGCACACTTCCTGCCAATAAGAGAAGATGACAAGATGGAGAAGTTAGCACGACTGTATTTGAAGGAAGTCATCTCCAGACATGGAATACCAATCTCTATTATCTCTGATAGGGATGGCAGATTTATTTCAAGATTCTGGCAGACATTACAGCAAGCATTAGGAACTCGTCTAGACATGAGTACTACCTATCATCCACAAACTGATGGGCAGAGTGAAAGGATGAAACAAACGCTTGAAGACATGCTACGAGCAGGTGTTATTGATTTCAGAAATAGTTGGGATCGACACCTTCCATTAGCAGAATTTTCCTACAACAACAGCTACCATTCAAGCATTGAGATGGCACCGTTTGAATCACTTTATGGTAGAAAGTGCATGTCTCTGATTTGTTGGAGTGAAGTGGGGGATAGATAGATTACGGGTCCAGAGATAATACAAGAAACTACCGAGAAGATCATCCAAATTCAACAACGGTTGAAAACTGCCCAAAGTCGACAAAAGAGCTACGCTGATATTAAAAGAAAAGATATAGAACTTTAAATTGGAGAGATGGTAATGCTTAAAGTTGCACCTTAGAAAGGCATTATTCGATTTGGTAAACGAGGGAAATTAAATCCAAGGTATATTGGACCATTCAAGATTATTGATCTTGTCGGACCAGTAGCTTACCGACTTGAGTTACCTCAACAACTCGTGGCTGTACATAACACTTTCCACGTCTCGAATTTGAAGAAATGTTTTACTAAAGACGATCTCACTATTCCTCTATACGAAATCCAAATCAATGAAAAACTTCAATTCATCGAAGAACTCTTCGAAATAATGGATCATGAGGTTAAAAGACTTAAGCAAAATAAAATACCAATTGTTAAGGTTCGATGGAATGCTCGTAGAGGACCCGAGTTCACCTGGGAATGTGAAGATCAGATGAAGAAGAAATACCCCACTACAAGAAAAATGCTCCTATAGGACCTTTTTTTCTGGGACCTAGTAAAATATGGTCCTAAATGTTACTTACATAGGACCAAACAATATTTAGGTCCTTTTATGAGCTACGCTTTTAGAGTATGGTCCTATTATGAGGTACTCTTTTAGAGTAGGGTCCTATGATGAGATACGCTTTTAGAGTAGGTCCCATAATCATATATTTTCATAGGACACTTAAATAGTAGATCCTAATAAAGAATCTTATAAGGCATTTATTTGATAGAGTCTCATTATATGTTTATGTAATAGGACGCTTAATATGAACGTCATATTAAATATATCTTTAGAGACCAATTATTTCCGAGAGTCTTATTAAATTGTATCATGTTAGGACTTTTGGTACTTATGTCCTATAAATTTATGTTATTAAGACACATTATATGACGGTCATATGAAATGTATCTTTATAGGACATTTATTTTTGTGAGTCGTGTCATAATAGAACATAATAGGACTTAATATGACTGATTGTTATTTTTCTGGCTTAATGGTCATATGATTTCATAGGACACTTTAAGTGTGAACCATAAGATAGTACTTTATAAGACATTTATCGGCATAGTGTAGTATTACATGTTAATTTAATAGAACACCTTATATAAAAGTCATATGAAATAAACTCTAATAGGACATTTATTTGTCATAGTCGTATTATAACATAACTTAACAGGACATATGATATTTATGTTGTATCATTGTAAAATTTTAGGACACGTTAATTATAATTATCATATGATTTCATATGACACTTTAATTGTGAATAATCAAATGGAACTTTATAAGACAGTTAAAGATTTAATGTCGCATTATGTGTGAATTTAATAGGACACTTTATAAATATGTCATATGAAATAAACTATCATAGGACATTTTTTTTCATAGTCGTATTATATCATAAGTTAATAGGACATGTGAAATATATGTAGTATCATTATAAATATTTAGGACACTTTTATTCTTTAATGTGACGGATGAGTTGTTAGGGTCCTAAATATCATATGATTTCATATGACACTTTAATTGTGAATCATCAAATGGAACTTTATAAAACATTTAACGATTTAGTGTCGCAATATGTATTTATTTAATAGGACACTCTATAAAAGAGTCATATGAAATAAACTATAATAGGACATTTATTTTTCATAGTCGTATTATATCATAAGGTAATAGGACATGTGAAATATATGTCGTATCATTATAAATATTTAAGATACTTTGATTCTGTAATGTGACGGATGAGTTGTTGGGGTCCTAAATATCATAGGACACTTTAATTGTGAATTATAAAATAGAACTTTATAGGACATTTAACGGTTTAGTGTCGCATTATGTGTTAATTTAATAGGACACTTTTTAAAATAGTCTTATAAAATAAAATATCATAATACATTTAATTGGCAAAGTCGTATTATATCATCAGTTGATAGTGCATTTGATATGTATGTCGTATCATTTTAAATATTTAGGACACGTTGATTCTTTAATGTGACGGATGCGTTTTTGGGGTCCTAATTATCATATGATCTCATAGGACACTTTAATTGTAAATCATAACATGAAACTTTATAATACATTTAACGATTTAGTATCGCAATATGTGTTTATTTAATATGACACTTTATAAAAGAGTCTATGAAATAAACTATCATAGGACATTTGTTTTTCATAGCCGTATTATATCATAACCTAATAGGACATGTGAAATATATGTCGTATCATTATAAATATTTAGAACACTCTGATTCTGTAATGTAACGGATGAGTTGTTGGGGTCCTAATTGTCATATCATTTCATAGGACACTTTAATTGTGAATCATAAAATGAAACTTTACAAGACATTTTATGGTTTAGTGTCGCGTTATGTGTTTATTGAATATGACACTTTATAAATAAGTGTTAAGAAATAAAGTATCATAGGACATTTATTTGTCATAATCGTATTATATCATTAACTAATAGGACATGTGATATTTATGTCGTCTAACTGCCAATTTTTTGGACACTTTGAGTCTTTAATATGACGGATGAGTTGTTGGGGTCCTAAGTATAGGGCACTTTAATTGTGAATCATAAAAGGAAAATTTATAAGATGAAAACAAAACGATGCAAATAAACTCAGCAGCAAAACATTCAATGCATTGAATGTTTTTATTTTTTTTCTTCGAGCGTTTTCCCGCCAAAATAATGACATTTATCACAAAGTGTCTTTTTTAAATGTTCATATTTTCATCTAATCTATAATGTTCGTGAACAAAGTTTTTTCAAAAAACGAAAAAAATAAAATTTGCTTCCCCCTTCCCCCAAAAAGAAGTGTTTCTCTCTTGATTATATATATATATATATATATATATATATATATATATATATATATATATATATATATATATATATATATATATATATATATATATATAAAAAAAACTCTATTTTTTTAGTTTATAGTAGAAGACGACATACACATATTAGTCGGACAATTGTAGTATCACCTCACACTCAGTTTACACACACACTTAATTAGGCATTCTGACTTGAAATTACTCCGTACTAATTAGTTTAAGTACACATCCATAAACTGTTGAACTAAAAGTGTCAGCATTGCCTATATACGTGTCCCAAGTTGAATGCATCGAGTTTATGACTACAGATTGATTATATAAATCAAAAATACTATAGGAAGTAACAAAGAGTTTGCACACAATACGTATTTTGGTAGTGATTGTGTGTTTGGGCATTTGGTCAAAACAGCTCATAGTGGTGGATCCATGGGCAAAATATTTGTAGTCCATGTTTTCGTTCAAATAAGAACTCATAACTCATAGCTCATGCATGATGTACACTTTACAAACTTGTATTGTTATAGATAAGCAAGCAGAAAACTAAGCAAGTTGACAATTTGCACCCATTTATATGTTCTAGACTAAGGTACATATATGACCCGTTTTTACATTCCGACTGTTAATAGTAACATTCGAAATATTACTGATAGCGGGAGAATTACAAGTTCCAACATCAAGGTTTAGAGCATATGTGATCCACGAATGTTAAAAAAAATCTGTAGATTTGACAACTATACATAAGAATGAGTAGTGAAGGAATGCACAAACATAATCGATGATGAGAATATTAATAAGTTTCAATGATACCTTCACTCTTACTAACGATCATTGCCAAGCATAGATACAATGGATACACATTGATACGTTCGATTGTTGGCATTTTACTCCTATGTGGGCTACAATTTTCCTTTGTATAACAAGATGAAGGACTTTCTGTATGAGCATGCTTTCTAAAAGTGCCTTTCAAAATCTTGTGAAACACAAAACACGATTGTGTGTTAGTGCTAAACAATAAATAGAAAAAATTAATAGAATAAACATTTGGCTAATCTAATATACAACTTGTTATATTGAAACAACATAACTTTAAAAGTAGCAATGGCATGTAAACTGTACTATTATTGCATTTGGCGTTTAAAATAAGTTAACAATGCTTCCTTGCCACATAAAGATTGAGATATATATGTAAGGCAACCTTTATGCAAACAAAGATTCTTAGTCATTTTAAAAATTATGTTAATCAAACAAAATACTTAATCAGTTTGCAAATTATAACCTTTATGCAAACAAAGATTCTTAGTCATTTTAAAAATTATATTAATCAAACAAAATACTTAATCAGTTTGCAAATTATGTTAATCAAAAGGAAACTGTAAAATAGCTCCATATCTCCTAAGCTTTGGTATTATGTGTTTGCCCTAATTACATTATCATGTTTAATCAATAGACGGTTACAATTTAATTTATAACTTACATGAATCTCAAGTCATTGTATATGAAATCTTAAACATTTCATAAATTGTAATTACCACAAAGATTGCTACAATAACCTAATTTCACTCGAATTGAAACAAATCATACGAATTATCAAATCAATAACACAAAATAAACGCCTTTCAAAAAACACAAAATAACCATTAAACTATTTAAGTATAATTAAACATTACAAAGTAATCAAAAAAAAAAAAACATAAACCCTAACCATACATGCTAGCAGATGGAAGTGAATCGAAGTAAGCTTGTTCGAATTGAAGCGGACGTTTCTGTCGTCAAGATCATTAGTTTCTACCCGATATAAAATAAACGGTTTCCTAATATCTCACACTTACGGCGGTGTTAAACCGATTGGGTTGATTGCCATTCGAACGAACGGGTTTAAACAGGGGTGCGAAACCTATCAGATTAATTTCCATTGAACGAAGGTAAGGTCGATGCAGCTGGGCAATTACATCTTTCCGGTGAAATACCGCCGTGAACCACCTTCCTTCCGTAGATAAAACGATGCCTGTGAACATTGAAACCTTGAAATGAATCTGAACGATTTGATGAACTCCAATAGGATTTGGAAGGGAAAATAGGTTTGAGACTTTGAGTGTAAGAAAATGGGTTTGAGAGAGAATGGATTTTGAAGAAAATTGGTTCGAGGGGAAATGGATTTGGAAGGGGAAATGGGTTTGCATTAAAAATAAATTTCGTAAATATCAATTAGAGTAATATTTATAAATTTTTATTTTTATTGTTATAAATTAGTAATATATAAATTGTATAAGACTTTTTGCGTGGGTGGTCCCTCGTTTTTGACGTGGCGTGCAACCATTTTGTTTGTTCCGGGGTCATGTGCCTGTTCCGGGATTGTATGCTTGTTCCGGAACCAAGTGTTTGTTCCGGGACTAACTGTTTGTTTCGGGACTAGGATCTCATCTTGGAGAGGTACGGTTACTCCGAGAGAGTGTGATGAATCCGTCTATAGTGTGACGGATGAATGTCTTGCTGTTGTTTAGGTAAAAGGATTTTACCTGATGTTTATTCCAAGTGCTTCTTCACGGTATTCTCTTGACCGGGTAATATTGTGACCGGTTCGTAAATGATTTTATAAAGGTTGTCGGGTGCCCGACTTACTCGGTTCGGTAGGCCTTTATGTGATATTATAGTTCATGACCTTCCAATGTTTTGTTCTCGGCTAAGTGGTGTCGGTAGCCTGTACACTTGTCCGGGTAGGATAGGCTTTATGTAATGTCACAATTAGCCTTTGTCCGAGACGCGTCTTTCCTGGGTATGTACGTAAGTAACCTTCTGGCCGGTTACTATGGTGGGGGTCGGGAAGAGATTCTTTACCCGGGACGGTTCGCGCCGTTATATTCTAGGCGGGATGCTATTAATAGTGTGTCTTTGTAAGACCCAAATATTTATATTACGTACTTATGTACTTATAACATTCGGGTTTTGGTTGCGTTGGCTATTTGTATTAGTTAAAAGGCAAAAGAAGCTGGAACTGGCCTGTTGCGCGCCGCGCGGTTCTGGTGCGCGCCGCGCAAAATGGCGCTGACAGAACTCCCTTGTTTTTATTTAATTAAATGAGGGGTAAAAGGGTAAAATCACATGGGGCCGGATTTGTGTGCCATATTAGCTACTTTGGATCAGTTTTGGATCATTTTTCATGTCCATTCATCCCTTCCAAATATCTAGAGAGAGAGAGAGAGATATTTAGAGAGAGATTGGAGGTTTTGGTGAAGAAGAAGCTCGAATCGTTCAAAGTCTCGGGTTTTAAAGTTGTTCCTTTCGTTCTCGGCTACACGGTGATAGTATTGGTAAGCTCAAACTCCGAATTTCAATTATTTAATTTGATATTCAAGTTAGGGTTTTGAGTTAATTAGTTGTAAAACCCTTTTATGTGATGAAATGGGTTTAGTGAAGCTAGTAATCGGGTTTGTTGTTAATTGTTGGTGGATTTTGAGTTGGCAAACTAATTGGCCATGTTTAGAACTTTAATTTGAGTTTAATCACTTAAGTAGGTGATTATGGAAGTGTTGAAACCCATTTAGGGTAATTTGGTTGACTAGTTGTGACTTTGGGTCAAATTAGGGTTTGGTGGTGATTATGACCCATTTGGCGATTTAATGAGGTTTGTAAACTTAAAATGGATTAAGTTGAAGTATTAAACCAAGTTAAATGTGTTTTGGTGTCAAAACTTGTAAAGGATGAGATTTTGACCTTTATGGGTCAAAATTAGGGTTTAAGTGTCAAAATGGGTATGACACGTGTTTGGCACTTGTGTTCGGGTTTAATGGATGTATTAGGACCATTCTCACTCGTGTTAGTGATTATTGATTAGTTTTGGGCGCGGTTTGTACTTGGAAGTGCATTTGGGTCGAATTTGCACTAAGGGTCGAATTGGGTGGTTTATAAATCCATCCTAATTGTATTGTTGTAATTGTGATAATGGAATAGGTATCTTCCATTGGCAAGTTGCGGATTCACTTGGAAGCTTCTTCAAGACTTCAAGGTGAGTGATAATATCCTATGTGCATATGTATGTGTAGGATGGGTGCGGGTCGGGTGAAGTGATTCTCGGTTATAGAGCTCACTTCACATATAGGTGGTTTTGATGGACTTGTGTATAAGTCCAATCGGCACGTTGTGCGTTTTGGTTGACCATCTTTGGCGAGATGCACATTTTGTGTGCACATTATCACACTTGGTTGTGATTTGGTTGTTGTAACCCTAATGGCGAAGGGTTGATATGGTTGTGTTGTGGATGACCCCGATTTGGTAGATTTTATAATCCCGTGACCATGGGTTTTGGTATTGAGAAATGAATCTCGGGTAGTGCGGATTCATGGTGACTCGGGTTGTTCGGTCACCTTATTTGAGGTAGTGAATCTCGGGTAGTGCGGATTCACGATGACTCGGGTTGTTCGGTCATCTTATGGTTGAGAAGTGAATTTCGGGTTGTGCGAATTCACAAGGCTCGGGTAGTTCGGCCAATGTTCGTGTGATTGAGGTTAAGGGGTTAACCTTGTGCATTATTATTATTGTTTATATATTAATGTGTTGTTGTGTTGTAGCTAACCCTCCGGGTGTAGCTATTTGGCGATGTTCACTTTGTCGTTGGTGGACTCTTATTTGTGTTGTATCTTTAGCTCGTTGCTTAGATCGTACGGTATGCTTAGTGTAGATGCTTTATACTTGGATGCCCCGGTATGCGGTATTTGTTTGTGTGGCGTATTCATTTTATACATATATATGTATGTAGTATGTTATCATTCACTAAGCATTAGCTTACCCTCTCGTTGTTGACTCTTTTTATAGATCGCATGCGGATATGGTGGCTCGGGTAAGCGCGAGGACTAGAAGACGTGCATAGTTGCTTTAGTGACTTGCTTTTGGATCATTTAGGATTGGGTAGCGTATCCCCAATCACCATGCTCGGCTTTGTATTGTATTAAAGTCTTTTGGTCAAATATTGTATTTCGGTACTTAAGGTGGTAAAATGGGTCGATGTGGGACCCGCTTCGTAAACTTAATTTTATTAATTAAACGTGTTAGTTTTATATGTATGAATTCATGGTTAAAAGCGTTTTGGCTAAAAACGTCGGGAACGGGTCAAACATTTTGGCATTTTAAGTAAAACGGGACAGCGGGCTGCCAGACAGGTTCTGCGCGCCGCGCAACCTGTTGGCGCGCCGCGCAACTGGGTCAGTCAGCAAAAATTTTTTTTTTTGTCATGAAATTTAACGGGGTTTTATACGCGGTATGGTTTGGGTTGTTACAAGTGGTATCAGAGCATGGTCTAAGGGATTTAGGTGACTTGAGATAGGTGCCTAGACTTAGACTTTTGTGTGTGCTTAATTTGTTGCGGGACTTGTAGGATTACGGGTCGGAATGGGTTTAGTTAGTGCCTTGTTTATAGGTTGACTAACGTTTATATTAGTAATGCGGATATTATTAATATGCTCTTGTGTTGTGATAGTAATTCTCGCGTGTGTTTGTACCGCGTAGAATTTTGGTTGTGTTTGTTTATATCATCGAGCGAGGCGGTCGTTGTACTAACAAGTCGATGCGGCGTGTGTGCGTAATAAGAACTTGCAGACCTTATTACGGGTGCAAATCGTGTCTAACAAGTGATGTACGACGAGTGTTTAGCAAGATGGGGTGGTGTTGTGCGTGTCGTTTTATACGTGCGTGGACTAATCGTTTTGCATTCTTTAGAATGACGACGCGAAACGAGACCGAGACGAATGACACGGAATTTAACGCTAGAGTTGCGGCCGCCGTTGCGGAGCAAATGAGAGCGTTTCGAGAAGAAATGGATGGGAAGTATTCCGAATTCCAAAATAGGGGTGAAATGGAGCGTTGTCTTAAGAGCTTCATGAGGACTAGACCCCCGATGTATGATGGGAAACCGGATCCTTTGGTGAGTACGACTTGGGTTTCGGATGTCGAAGGGTGTTTTCGTACTATGGAATGCCCTCCCGAGAAAAAGACGAGACTCGCTACTAGTTTGTTGCGGGGTAGGGCGAAGGATTGGTTGGATGGCAAGATTGATCTTGTCGGTGGTGAAACGTTTATGACGTTATCGTGGGACGAATTTAAGGAGGAATTCTTCGAGGAGTTCCGAACTTCAGCCGATTTATCGGAATTACGTTGTGAGTTGCGAAATTTGCAACAGGGTTCTATGGACTTGAATACTTTAAAGACGACTTTTATGTCGAAGGCTCGTTTTTGCTCGGAATATTTGGGGAACGATCGTTTGTTGATGGAGGATTTCTATCGAACTTTGAGCGATGACTTGAAAAGCAAAATTAGCCGGGGTTACGCGAAGTCGTTTGCGGAGTTATTTGCGGTGGCTAGAGGTTTCGAGTCTTATACGCGATCGAAAAAGGGCGAACCTTCAAGTGAGGGAAGGGTTGTTTCTTATGGTGCTCCGAGTAAGAGGACTAAGGGTCCGTGTGCGAGTACGAGTAAAGTGGTAAAGGGCGCGGTGGAATCTCGTGCGCCTAGATGTTTCAATTGTGGCGTTAGGGGTCACAAGTTGTGGGAATGCACGATGCCGAGAAGTGAAGGCGGAATGTGCTACTATTGTCATAAAGAGGGACATCGCAAGCCGGATTGTCCCGAGTTGGCGGCGGCGAATGCCGCAAGGAGACGTTGAGGTACGTTTCGTTTTGATAAATATGTCTTTGAATATTTATTTATGTGGCGTTTATGTTCGGACTTGTTAATTGCATAGTGATTTGCATGTTATGGTTAAGGGTGACGTTCCTAACGGAAGTACCCTATGGTGATGTTTGGTTGTTGGACGAAGGGCGTAAGACTTGGTGTAACCAAGCATTCCTTAGTATTTGGGGAATGTTACTACCAAGCCACGGAAATGGTTTTGGTGTTCGATTGTTTAGCGCGTGTTCGCTTTTGGTGTTGAAGTGATGAACCATGAGGTTCGTCGGGTGATTGGAACCTTTGAGGCCGAGTTTTTAAAATCTCGATGTGTGTTGGTAATGGAGTCTTTATGACGCGACATTAGGTGCCTCTTTTATACCTACTAGCGTGGTGTCGACTCCGATTGTGTTGTGGTTACATTGTACTTAGGGCACCGGGAGAAACCCGTAGGTACATGAGTGACTAGGTGAAACTTGACAAACTAAAGCAATTAGATAATTGCGAGGGTATGGTTTGTGTAATCGTGGTACACTTTTCGTTCGAAGTGTTTAAGGATTGATTGAAATCCTTCGTGTGCTCAAGGTTAGAGCAAGGTGTGGTGATGGGTCGTGTGTACCCAATTGTTGGTAAAGTCTACCTTTGGTAGCATCGTACGGGTGTACGAGTTGTGATATAGGAACGTGTTTCCAAGTGGGGGAGTCGCACTCCTGCGCGAGGAAAGTGTTAGTGTGATAGTTCGGATGATGATTTTGGTAGATCTGGAATTTTTTTTTTACCGAGACCTAGTTTTGGGTCGATTCGTGGTAGAGTGCGATTTCGGATAAATTGTACTTATGGTTTGGATTGGAATCCCACCGAGGCGGTAATGTGGTAAATCTCGTTGAGAGATAATGGACGTGTTTGGTGAGCAAGGTGAAATCCTTCGGTTAAGGAAGGTGTGTGTCGGGTTCTCTTTTGGAGAATTCTTGTTCGGTGCCTATGTTTGATATAGGTGGTTCTTGCTCGATTATGGTATGTAGTTGATGAAGCATGACCTTCGGGGTCCGCTGACTTCATCGTGGTATTGATGATTAATGAAGCATGACTTTCGGGGTCCGCTGACTTCATTATAGTATGGTTGCGTGATGGAGCATGATCTTTAGGGTCCGCTGACTTCATCATGGGAGTACGTGATTGATAGAGCATGATCTTTAGGGTCCGCTGACTTCGTCATGAGCGTGGTGTTGAGATCGGTGAAGCATGATCTTCGGGTCCGCTGACTTCATCCGGTATTGAGATCGGTGAAGCATGATCTTCGGGTCCGCTGACTTCATCCGATATTGAGATTGGTGGAGCATGACCTTCGGGGTCCGCTGACTTCATCAAGAGGGTTGTGTTGTGGGACGTGAATATCGGGTTGTTCGTATTCACAATATTTCGGGTAGTACGAATGTCCCTGTTGGTTGGGCTCATAGTTTGAGGTAGTGAATGTCGGGTAGTTCGGATTCACTAAGGTTCGGGTTGTACGGCCATCCTCGGTTATACTATGTGGCGGTAGTAGTGAATATCGGTTTGCGCGTATTCACGATGACTCGGGTTTTGCGGTCATGTCGTTGTGAGATATATGGATTGGGTTGGTGGATTTCGGGTTGTGCGAATTCACTAAGGTTCGGGTTGTTTCGACCATCCTCCATATGTGTTTTGGCTCGGGTTGTTTCGGCCATGTTGAGTTGTAATCTATTGGTTGTTTGATACACCAATGGTGGGGTCGTGAGGACCATGTTGTGGGAACTATCGGTCGTTTTATGCGTCGATGGTGGGGTCGTGAGGACCATGTGGTATGATTAGTGGTGCGATTGTAACGACCCGCCCAAATCGTCATTGACGGCGCCGCTACCTAGGTCCCGTTGCGTGGTCGTAGTCCCTATATGAGACTCGTTTGACCAAAATTATGTCGCATTCATTTGAAAGGTACAAGACTTGCAAAGTTTAGTTCACCAAACGGATCGACAACAAGTTTAAGTTTACAAAAGTAGTAAAGTACAAATGAAATATCTTGCGACATAATTAGTTTAAAATCACAGTTGCTATAAATAGCGTAAGTATGTAAACAATATGTTTGAATCCAAAGGTGCTATCACTAGCGTATGCATGTATGTATGCTTGACTCCAAGCAAGAAATCAGAGTGTATGCATGTATGCTTGACCCCAAGCAAGTATGAATGTACGCGGAAGCATGTATCAAATAGCCATGTATGAACCTGAGAAACATATAGAAAACTGTCAACGAAAAACGTTGGTGAAATCATAGGTGTATTAGTAAACGTTATATTTTGAACCACAAGATTTAGTATTTCCATAAATTGATCATCCAAAAGTTGCATTCCAAAAGTTGGTTCGCGAGCACCCAATTATCAAAGCTTAACATTCCTTCCATTGTATACCCCATCACTTAGTGCTAGAACAAACACTGATTCTCGAAAATATATTTCATCCGTAGACGGTAGCGAACCGTCAAAGATGAGGGTTGTCAACCCATATGGCCATATAACATAAGTTCTCGCTTACACCCGGCAAGTGTAACTAATGATAATCGAATTGAGGATTTTCGTTCTAAACTCGCTGTAGAATGTTTGTTTTCCTTGTACTTGTGTTCAAAGTATAAAAGTAAGTAGTACAAAATGTAACAAAGTATATGTTTCTCAGCCCACAATTTAAAAGTATAAAAAGTTGTTGAAAAGGTGGGACTATGATCTCACCTCGAGTGCACGAGTATAAAAGTACTTCACAAAGTAACGTATGCATGAAAGTTGCTTAGCCTTGACCTAAACAAGTAAGTTGTGTCAATTAACCGGTTACGACACAAGGTCGGGTGAAATGTGTTCAATTAGTCCTATGGCTCGTTACGACTCGATTAAGTATAGCATGTGAATCACGTTGTCAAGTTTCATACAAGAAACAAGTATAAAAGCATGTTAGAATGATTGTATAAAAGTTTGGTTAAGTTTGACTAAAAGTCAAACTTGGTCAAAGTCAACGAAAAAGTCAACGCGTTCGGGTCGGACCCCGAACTATTTTTCTGAGGTTTTTAATCATATATAAGCATGTTAGAACAAGTTACATGTGAATCGGAGGTCCATAGCATAGCAAACATTTTTCATAAAATGGAAAAGTTGGACAGAAGCTGGACGCGGCTTATGTCGCGCCGCGACCAGGGTTGCCGCGCCGCGGCCTTGGTCGTGGTCTGGTGTCTGTCAGTTACAAATGTTCAAGACTTGGTAAAACTTCAAACAAACGCAAAACGCAAACCGCAAACAATTAGAAGACGTATCTTATACCGTTGGAAAGCTCTTTTGACAAGGAACACAACTAAACACAAATCATCACACAAAAACATCATTTACAACAATCGAATTCTCGTCATGTGATCAATAAACTTTCATAATCAAAGTTTCAAGTTCTAAAAACGCATTTCATGATTCGGGCAACCAATTTACATGTACAATATGCCGTTTCGAAGGTAATCAAACACACATTGTAACCAAACACTTATCAACAACAATTCATGGCATTTGATGCACCAAAAGTTCATATAAAGCTTGTCAAACCCTAATCCAAGTTCATAAAATCACTAATCATGTTCTTGAAGTTTTCTTAATCAACCTATACATCAAAACGAAGCTAGTGATACTAGTAACACAATTAAAACATGCACTTTAACAATCTAACAACATTAACTCATCCAAAATCAAGGATTAAGCACACCCATTTCAAGTTCATGCTAGTTACTCCAAAAACAACAAATCGAGCAAACCAAACATATATTCATGTTAGACTTGAGCCATAGACACTAACTAACACCATTTCAAATCAAAAACACGAATTTAGAGAAATCTAGAGTTTTAGAAATGTTACCCAAACGAGATGAAGTTGGTATCAAATTGTAGAGGATGAAGAGAGGATTCCAAATATGTAATTTGTTTTGAAGTTTGCTTCCAATCCCGAATTTAGATGATGATTTTATGAAGTTGGGGTTTGTGTGTGTTCTTGCTAGAGAGAAAGAGGGAGAGATGGAGGGATTGAATGGTGGTGAAATGGGTTGACTAGTTGACCTAGTCAACTAGTTTGCCCATTTGGCAACTCCGGTCCCTCGAGTTTCAAAGCGGGTGCGGGATTTAACCAAACGAATATTTTAAAAACGCTCGAGTGGACGAGTGATGTTATAATTAAATAACGAGAATATTATAAACGTTAGTCAACGGAAATTGGGAATTTAAATAGCGAAAGATATTATTTAAAAAAAAAAGACGGTGTTAAAAATAAATTTAACGGAAAAACGCGGGATGTTACATTATCCACAACTCAAAAGAAATTTCGTCCCGAAATTTAGTTGGAAGTAGTAGTCGTTGAATCTTCCTCGAGATCTTGTGTTGCCAATTCTACGAATGAGGGAGAAGTACGTTCTAAGGTATTTCAACGAATTTTGACGGTCGGGATCATGTGTTGTTTTAAGGTTTGGCTTCACGATTTATGGTTTCAACCGGTCCTCCTAGGAAGTGAGGGTTATCGTCGATAGTGAGTTCATCAAAGGAGATAACAAGTTCTCGTTTCGCAAAACACGTCTTTGAGTTGATACATCGAATGTAGGATAAACGGAGGCCCGAAATGAGTCGGAAAAGTCTAAACGGCTAGCGACGGGTCCAAAACACCCCAAGAATTTAAAGGATCAAAATATCGCGGATTTAGCTTCCTACGTTTCCCGAAACGGATTAAACCTTTCCAAGGTGCGACTTTTAACGTGACGCGGTTTCCCACGTGGAATTTGAAATGTTTACGTCTAACATCGGCGTAGCTCTTGGTGATTACGAATCGCGTAGGGTTTTACCTGAATTTGAACAAATTTTCTCGGTTGCTCATGAATAACCTCGGCCCCGGTGAATTGATCATCGTTTACTTGGTTCGACAAAGGAGAATGACGTTTCCGGTCACATGTGGTTTCAAAAGGAGTGACGTTAAAACTCGAATGAAAATCATTGTAGTACGAGGATTCGGTTAAAGGAACATACTTTTCTCAAGTAAATTTGAAGTTGGTAATACAAACTTGTATTATGGTTTCCAAGGTTTAAATCGCATGTTTGTTCGGTCCGTCGGGTTGTGGATGGTACGCGGTACTCATGTCTAAACGCGGTCCCGAGGCTTTTTGTAAGGTACTCCAAAATCTAGAAGTGAAACGAGGATCTCGGTCCGGAACGGAGTACATTCCGTAAGGTATATTTGGACAAGTTTGTTAGGACAAGTTTCTCAAGAAAATTCGCGTCGCGAAAGATTTATCAGTTTCCAAAAACGTTCGTCGGGGCAAGTTCTCATCGGTTTCTGAAAGAAAAACGTTCGTCGGAACTATTCACCCTCGAGGTGAATACTAGTATAACGTGGAGAGTCTCTCCCCCCATTGAGAGTTTAGAGTAGAGATTTCCTGAACCGGAAGTACGAGTGTGATGAGAGAGAAGTTTCCGCCTCGGTGCGAGCATAACGAGTAAATCGTAATTAGTCAATAAGACTGTGCGAGGACGAGATAGTATACACGTGTAACATACGGTTGAAGTCGAGAGGAATCGGTAATTCATTCGGAAGCATAAGTATAGTTCGACAAAAGTCGAAGGTGTGTCCCCGGTATGGTTGTTATAAATATTCTCGGAGTTTTCGGATGTCCAAACATGAAAAGATGAAGTCATGTACATGGCACATGGTGGTGTTTAGGTTGATCGAGTCTAACCACCATCACGCGTCACTAGAACTTTGGTATGTCTTACCGTAATATAACCACGTTGATCGAGTGTCGTTATATTACGCTAACTCATACCTCCATTCCCACATCACTCTATAGATTCAAGTTCGTGTCATCGCGAAAATCTAAAATGAACAAAATGTAACGACGTCTCAAACGTGACTCGTATTAAATCGAAATAGTTTCTACAACTCTAAAGAAGCGTTTCCCCGCGGGAAGTGTATAAATGATTGTTAACGTCAAATCGGTTCGATTCAAACAATAATGTATTTAGGTATGAAAAGAGTAACGAGTCATGATAACGAGTAGCACGCACCCGTAGTGATAAATGTTGATGACGATACTCACCTAGAGTAGTGATGGTAGTAACACCAAAAAAAAGTAGATAGTATGAAACACCAGTGGGAAACCGATAGTAAGTTGAAACGGTGGCAAATAACAATCCGGGAGACAGAGTTCCCGAACAAGTGTGACTAATGAAGTCGTCGTCATCCATACGTGTATGAATCATGAATTTACGTGTGTTACCAAAAAGTGGCGGAATGCGAGTTCGTATGATGAAGGTTGGGTACCATTAAAAAGTTTGCCTAAGGATGATTCAAGTATAATGCACAAGTAGTCAAGTAAGTGCTATCTATAGCAAATGTATGTCAGAATGCAAATGCTAACTATCCGGTTGTAGTCTAGACTCACTAATGCGTCCTAACGACTCTGTTAGACACACTAATGCACGTCCTAGTTCCCTACAACCAACGCTCTGATACCATCTGTAACGACCCACCCAAATCGTCATTGACGGCGCCGCTACCTAGGTCCCGTTGCGTGGTCGTAGTCCCTATATGAGACTCGTTTGACCAAAATTATGTCGCATTCATTTGAAAGGTACAAGACTTGCAAAGTTTAGTTCACCAAACGGATCGACAACAAGTTTAAGTTTACAAAAGTAGTAAAGTACAAATGAAATATCTTGCGACATAATTAGTTTAAAATCACAGTTGCTATAAATAGCGTAAGTATGTAAACAATATGTTTGAATCCAAAGGTGCTATCACTAGCGTATGCATGTATGTATGCTTGACTCCAAGCAAGAAATCAGAGTGTATGCATGTATGCTTGACCCCAAGCAAGTATGAATGTACGCGGAAGCATGTATCAAATAGCCATGTATGAACCTGAGAAACATATAGAAAACTGTCAACGAAAAACGTTGGTGAAATCATAGGTGTATTAGTAAACGTTATATTTTGAACCACAAGATTTAGTATTTCCATAAATTGATCATCCAAAAGTTGCATTCCAAAAGTTGGTTCGCGAGCACCCAATTATCAAAGCTTAACATTCCTTCCATTGTATACCCCATCACTTAGTGCTAGAACAAACACTGATTCTCGAAAATATATTTCATCCGTAGACGGTAGCGAACCGTCAAAGATGAGGGTTGTCAACCCATATGGCCATATAACATAAGTTCTCGCTTACACCCGGCAAGTGTAACTAATGATAATCGAATTGAGGATTTTCGTTCTAAACTCGCTGTAGAATGTTTGTTTTCCTTGTACTTGTGTTCAAAGTATAAAAGTAAGTAGTACAAAATGTAACAAAGTATATGTTTCTCAGCCCACAATTTAAAAGTATAAAAAGTTGTTGAAAAGGTGGGACTATGATCTCACCTCGAGTGCACGAGTATAAAAGTACTTCACAAAGTAACGTATGCATGAAAGTTGCTTAGCCTTGACCTAAACAAGTAAGTTGTGTCAATTAACCGGTTACGACACAAGGTCGGGTGAAATGTGTTCAATTAGTCCTATGGCTCGTTACGACTCGATTAAGTATAGCATGTGAATCACGTTGTCAAGTTTCATACAAGTAACAAGTATAAAAGCATGTTAGAATGATTGTATAAAAGTTTGGTTAAGTTTGACTAAAAGTCAAACTTGGTCAAAGTCAACGAAAAAGTCAACGCGTTCGGGTCGGACCCCGAACTATTTTTCTGAGGTTTTTAATCATATATAAGCATGTTAGAACAAGTTACATGTGAATCGGAGGTCCATAGCATAGCAAACATTTTTCATAAAATGGAAAAGTTGGACAGAAGCTGGACGCGGCTTATGTCGCGCCGCGACCAGGGTTGCCGCGCCGCGGCCTTGGTCGTGGTCTGGTGTCTGTCAGTTACAAATGTTCAAGACTTGGTAAAACTTCAAACAAACGCAAAACGCAAACCGCAAACAATTAGAAGACGTATCTTATACCGTTGGAAAGCTCTTTTGACAAGGAACACAACTAAACACAAATCATCACACAAAAACATCATTTACAACAATCGAATTCTCGTCATGTGATCAATAAACTTTCATAATCAAAGTTTCAAGTTCTAAAAACGCATTTCATGATTCGGGCAACCAATTTACATGTACAATATGCCGTTTCGAAGGTAATCAAACACACATTGTAACCAAATACTTATCAACAACAATTCATGGCATTTGATGCACCAAAAGTTCATATAAAGCTTGTCAAACCCTAATCCAAGTTCATAAAATCACTAATCATGTTCTTGAAGTTTTCTTAATCAACCTATACATCAAAACGAAGCTAGTGATACTAGTAACACAATTAAAACATGCACTTTAACAATCTAACAACATTAACTCATCCAAAATCAAGGATTAAGCACACCCATTTCAAGTTCATGCTAGTTACTCCAAAAACAACAAATCGAGCAAACCAAACATATATTCATGTTAGACTTGAGCCATAGACACTAACTAACACCATTTCAAATCAAAAACACGAATTTAGAGAAATCTAGAGTTTTAGAAATGTTACCCAAACGAGATGAAGTTGGTATCAAATTGTAGAGGATGAAGAGAGGATTCCAAATATGTAATTTGTTTTGAAGTTTGCTTCCAATCCCGAATTTAGATGATGATTTTATGAAGTTGGGGTTTGTGTGTGTTCTTGCTAGAGAGAAAGAGGGAGAGATGGAGGGATTGAATGGTGGTGAAATGGGTTGACTAGTTGACCTAGTCAACTAGTTTGCCCATTTGGCAACTCCGGTCCCTCGAGTTTCAAAGCGGGTGCGGGATTTAACCAAACGAATATTTTAAAAACGCTCGAGTGGACGAGTGATGTTATAATTAAATAACGAGAATATTATAAACGTTAGTCAACGGAAATTGGGAATTTAAATAGCGAAAGATATTATTTAAAAAAAAAGACGGTGTTAAAAATAAATTTAACGGAAAAACGCGGGATGTTACAGCGATAGCCGTATTTCGCTCACATGTTTGTTACGGGTGTGACGATAGATGATTTCGTACCCCTTGGGATTTGCGTTCCCATAGCCGTTTTGGGCGCTATCGGTTTCTAACCGTTGGATTGTATTGTTACGGTAGTTGCGTATTGGTCGTATTGCGCACTACAGGGGATGTTTAATGATTAGGTGATATCCGTAAGGATTCGTTTGGTTCGGGTTCATCGTTTCGGGTTGTTGACCTTAGGTTGAGACTTGGTTGCTTTTAGCGTTGTACTCGGTAATAGTACGCTAAGGGAGTTATATCTCGGTACGAGATTGGTTGAGTTTTCCCGATGTTAGGGAAGGAGCATGGTTGTAGTGCTCAGATTGTGGTTTTGATAAATCGCGGGTGACGATTTAGTTGTGGAAGGCGATTCGTTGGAAAGAATTTCCTAGGAAAGTCGGATTTGAAACTTATGTTTAGGACCGTGTGTGGGGTCCGTTTGGTTAAGTGATGAGGATCACGAGGACGTGATCGAGCTTAAGTGGGGGAGAGTTGTAAGACCCAAATATTTATATTACGTACTTATGTACTTATAACATTCGGGTTTTGGTTGCGTTGGCTATTTGTATTAGTTAAAAGGCAAAAGAAGCTGGAACTGGCCTGTTGCGCGTCGCGCGGTTCTGGTGCGCGCCGCGCAAAATGGCGCTGACAGAACTCCCTTGTTTTTATTTAATTAAATGAGGGGTAAAAGGGTAAAATCACATGGGGCCGGATTTGTGTGCCATATTAGCTACTTTGGATCAGTTTTGGATCATTTTTCATGTCCATTCATCCCTTCCAAATATCTAGAGAGAGAGAGAGAGATATTTAGAGAGAGATTGGAGGTTTTGGTGAAGAAGAAGCTCGAATCGTTCAAAGTCTCGGGTTTTAAAGTTGTTCCTTTCGTTCTCGGCTACACGGTGATAGTATTGGTAAGCTCAAACTCCGAATTTCAATTATTTAATTTGATATTCAAGTTAGGGTTTTGAGTTAATTAGTTGTAAAACCCTTTTATGTGATGAAATGGGTTTAGTGAAGCTAGTAATCGGGTTTGTTGTTAATTGTTGGTGGATTTTGAGTTGGCAAACTAATTGGCCATGTTTAGAACTTTAATTTGAGTTTAATCACTTAAGTAGGTGATTATGGAAGTGTTGAAACCCATTTAGGGTAATTTGGTTGACTAGTTGTGACTTTGGGTCAAATTAGGGTTTGGTGGTGATTATGACCCATTTGGCGATTTAATGAGGTTTGTAAACTTAAAATGGATTAAGTTGAAGTATTAAACCAAGTTAAATGTGTTTTGGTGTCAAAACTTGTAAAGGATGAGATTTTGACCTTTATGGGTCAAAATTAGGGTTTAAGTGTCAAAATGGGTATGACACGTGTTTGGCACTTGTGTTCGGGTTTAATGGATGTATTAGGACCATTCTCACTCGTGTTAGTGATTATTGATTAGTTTTGGGCGCGGTTTGTACTTGGAAGTGCATTTGGGTCGAATTTGCACTAAGGGTCGAATTGGGTGGTTTATAAATCCATCCTAATTGTATTGTTGTAATTAATGGAATAGGTATCTTCCATTGGCAAGTTGCGGATTCACTTGGAAGCTTCTTCAAGACTTCAAGGTGAGTGATAATATCCTATGTGCATATGTATGTGTAGGATGGGTGCGGGTCGGGTGAAGTGATTCTCGGTTATAGAGCTCACTTCACATATAGGTGGTTTTGATGGACTTGTGTATAAGTCCAATCGGCACGTTGTGCGTTTTGGTTGACCATCTTTGGCGAGATGCACATTTTGTGTGCACATTATCACACTTGGTTGTGATTTGGTTGTTGTAACCCTAATGGCGAAGGGTTGATATGGTTGTGTTGTGGATGACCCCGATTTGGTGGATTTTATAATCCCGTGACCATGGGTTTTGGTATTGAGAAATGAATCTCGGGTAGTGCGGATTCATGGTGACTCGGGTTGTTCGGTCACCTTATTTGAGGGAGTGAATCTCGGGTAGTGCGGATTCACGATGACTCGGGTTGTTCGGTCATCTTATGGTTGAGAAGTGAATTTCGGGTTGTGCGAATTCACAAGGCTCGGGTAGTTCGGCCAATGTTCGTGTGATTGAGGTTAAGGGGTTAACCTTGTGCATTATTATTATTGTTTATATATTAATGTGTTGTTGTGTTGTAGCTAACCCTCCGGGTGTAGCTATTTGGCGATGTTCACTTTGTCGTTGGTGGACTCTTATTTGTGTTGTATCTTTAGCTCGTTGCTTAGATCGTACGGTATGCTTAGTGTAGATGCTTTATACTTGGATGCCCCGGTATGCGGTATTTGTTTGTGTGGCGTATTCATTTTATACATATATATGTATGTAGTATGTTATCATTCACTAAGCATTAGCTTACCCTCTCGTTGTTGACTCTTTTTATAGATCGCATGCGGATATGGTGGCTCGGGTAAGCGCGAGGACTAGAATACGTGCATAGTTGCTTTAGTGACTTGCTTTTGGATCATTTAGGATTGGGTAGCGTATCCCCAATCGCCATGCTCGGCTTTGTATTGTATTAAAGTCTTTTGGTCAAATATTGTATTTCGGTACTTAAGGTGGTAAAATGGGTCGATGTGGGACCCGCTTCGTAAACTTAATTTTATTAATTAAACGTGTTAGTTTTATATGTATGAATTCATGGTTAAAAGCGTTTTGGCTAAAAACGTCGGGAACGGGTCAAACATTTTGGCATTTTAAGTAAAACGGGACAGTGGGCTGCCAGACAGGTTCTGCGCGCCGCGCAACCTGTTGGCGCGCCGCGCAACTGGGTCAGTCAGCAAAAATTTTTTTTTTTGTCATGAAATTTAACGGGGTTTTATACGCGGTATGGTTTGGGTTGTTACAGTCTTTTTTTATACGGATCACTATGCGTACCACCACCCGACATACCTACTCAAAAAACAAAACAAAACAAAACAAAACAAAACAAAAAAAAAAAAAAAAAAAAAAAAAAAAACACAAAAAACCTATAACACGTGAAACCAAAAACCCGAAAACAACTATGAGTATCGATGAGTCGAACGCAGTCGAGCACCAATTGCAGCCCACCGACAACAACTACTGCAAACTGCAACTAAAGTCAAACCATATATCACCCTAACTACAACTGATAAAATATAAAGTCTGATTCAGAGAGCTGTGAAAAACATTTGGTTACTAACTCTGCGAGTCAACCCGATCAACTCTACTAATGTATTTATCATTACAAACACATTTTGTTTGCAACCATATATTGAATTCGCTATTAGTACTAATTACAATAAAACATGCATATTAAACTTAATAAACATACAATTACAAATTTAATTTTTTCATAATCTATTTTATTAATAAAATTTAATAAATTGTGTTTTATCATTAACGAAGATTACACATTTAGTTCAAAGGAATTTAATATATGTCATACAGAGTATTATATTTATTTTTGTTATGCTACATTTTTTGTTTTCATTACAAATTATAATATATTATAATATTTCTTAAATATGTAATGAATATCATTTAACTCCTTTAATCTACCGGAAATAGATATGAATGGATTACTGAAATTAAATTAATATAGATATGAATAGTAATATATAGATGAACAAAAATTTAATGGATTCTGATATAGTTATGTGCTCACCCGATTCATATCTGTTTTATTGACATCCCTAATCGTAAGTATTAAGGGAGATAATTAGATTATTTTTGGCAGTGAAAATTTTGGAGCTTATTACTTCTAGCTTTTACCAAAAATCTCCTATTTAATGAAAAAAGTTCGTTTGGTTAAAAAAGCTTAATGAACGGAGGAAAAAAATTAAAATTAAAAGCTAGAACCAACGTTTGAGAAGAAAATCATTGTTTTTTTTGTCATTTTAATATTTTTTAACGGTTCTAATTACTCTTTCAATTACCTCAATACATATAAAAAGATAACAGCTACCAAATGATCCTGAAAAATTTAATGGATATCGATATAGATATGAGCTCACTCGATTCATATATGTTTTATTGACATCCCTAACCGTAAGTATTAATGGCAGTGAAAATTTTGGAGCTTATAACTTTTAAGCTTTTACCAAAAATCTCCTATTTAATAAAGTTCGTTTGGTTAAAAAAAACTTAATGAACGGAGGAAAAAAGTTAAAAGTTAAAAGTTAAAAGCTAGAACCAACGTTTGAGAAAAAAATCATTGTTTTTTTTTTTGTCATTTTCATATTTTTTAACAGTTCTAATTACTCTTTCAAATACCTAAATACATATAAAAGATAACAGATATCAAATGATCCTGAAAAATTTAATGGATATCGATATAGATATGAGCTCACCCGATTCATATATGTTTTGTTGACATCCCTAACCGTAAGTATTAAGGAAAATACTTAGATTATTTTTGTCAGTGAAAATTTTGGAGCTTATAACTTTTAGCTTTTACCAAAAATCTTCTATTTAATAAAAAAAAAAAACTCGTTTGGTTAAAAAAGCTTAATGAACGGAGGGAAAAAGTTAAATGCTAGAACCAACGTTTGAGAAAAAAACCATTGTTTTTTGTCATTTTAATATTTTTTAATAGTTCTAATTACTCTTTCAAATACCTAAATACATATAAAAAGATAACAGGTAACAGTTACCAACTACAAGTTACCATCTAACACCGACAAGCTACCAACTATCAACTATTAATTAATAGCTAACTTCTAATTTTTTCATACATACCACCCTTAATATTTCCCACTTATTATTGGATATATATTAAATTATTTTCATTATAAATTTTCTTCATATATTAAATTTTTTCATTATTTCCCACTTATTATTTTCTATAGTTAATATTAAAATCCTATAATAATGATGTCATTATTAGGCTAATTCTTTTGTTAAAAAAAAAATTTAAACATGGTGAGTGATGTCATTAATCTAAATAATTTTAAATTAAAATTAAATATTATTAATTATTAATTATTATTAAATTTTATTAATAGTTATTTTAATTATTAAAATTAAATAATTCTGAATCATTTTAATTAACTATTTTGAATTGAGTACGAGAAGGTATAAAAGCTAGGCAGAAGGAAACCAATTCTTAATTTATATTTTAATTTACATTTTTAAAATAAATTGATAACTAATATTATCTCTTATGATTGGATGCGGATTATTTAATATAATAATATGCATTTTAGGTGTTTGATGAAATGTACAGGCGACGAGTTTCTTAGTCGGACTATGTGGTTCCACGGGTTTCTTAGTCGGACTCTGTGGTTTCACGGGTCATTAAACTAAATGACTTTAGCATTTACGTTCACTTAATACTTAAATCATATCATTAAACTGTTTCGTTTAAATAAACCCGTGATTCCACGGGTTATTTCACTAATTTATAAATTAAATTTCCGAAAGAAAACTGGTTGGTTGCCTTATTCCCTCCGATAATCATTTTTAACTTTTTTAAGTTTCACTCTGATAATGCTAAAAACGAACATATATTTCATAGCATTATCCCTCAAAAAAAGACAAGCTTTTAGTTGCAATTGTTCTATTTACAAGTGATATTCGTTTAAATAATAAAAGGTGAAGACAAAAGACAGATTCGACGAATTGAAGACGCAAACGACCAAAAAGCTCAAAAGTACAAAGAACAATCAAAGTGGTTCCAATTATTGATAAGAAACGTCTAAAAATTACAAGAGTACAAGATTCAAAACGCAAAGTACAAGATATTAAATTGTACGCAAGGACGTTCGAAAATCCGGAACCGGGACCAGAGTCAACTCTCAACGCTCGACGCAACGGACTAAAAATTACAAGTTAAATATGTATATAAATATAATATAATATATAATTAATTATATAAATTATATATATATATTATATTTATATATTAAAACCGTCGGCAGACTAGGATCCAAACTTATGTGAGCTGGATTTACGAACTTCGCGACTCGCGGAGTTTGTAGTGCAAAAAGGGCGCGACTCGCGGAGCCCCAAATTCTGAAAATGCATATAAAAGCTCGCGCATTCTGAACGTTTTATATATCCTTTAATCTCTCTATCTAAACGGATATATATATATATATATATATATATATATATATATATATATATATATTTTTTTTTTTTAATTTTAATTTTAATTTCTAATAATAAGGGTATGTTAGCGATTGTTGTAAGGGTGTAAGTCGAAATTCTGTCCGTGTAACGCTACACTATTTTTAATCATTGTAAGTTATGTTCAACTTTTTACATTAATGTCTCGTAGCTAAATTATTATTATGCTTATTTAA
Source organism: Rutidosis leptorrhynchoides (assembly GCF_046630445.1). Taxonomy (NCBI): domain Eukaryota; kingdom Viridiplantae; phylum Streptophyta; class Magnoliopsida; order Asterales; family Asteraceae; genus Rutidosis; species Rutidosis leptorrhynchoides. Next base: position 267,244,788 of record NC_092336.1, read on the forward strand.
TACCGAAGTAATCATGATGTTGGGCTAATTACTAAAATTGGGTAATCGAGCTTTATACCATAATTGGGGTTTGGACAAAAGAACGACACTTGTGGAAATTAGACTATGGGCTATTAATGGGCTTTATATTTGTTTAACTAAATGATAGTTTGTTAATTTTAATATGAAGATTTACAATTGGACGTCCCTATAAATAACCATATACACTCGATCGGACACGATGGGCGGGGTATTTATATGTACGAATAATCGTTCATTTAACCGGATACGGAAATGGATTAATAGTCTATGGAATTATTAAAACAGGGGTAAAATTATGTACAAGGACACTTGGCATAATTGATAACAAAGTATTAAAACCTTGGGTTACACGCAGTCGATATCCTGGTGTAATTATTAAACAAAGTAATAAAACCTTGTTACAGTTTAAGTCCTCAATTAAGTGGAATATTTGACTTCGGGTATAAGGATAATTTGACGAGGATACTCGCACTTTATATTTATGACTGATGGACTGTTGTGGACAAAAACCAGACGGACATATTAAATAATCCAGGACAAAGGACAATTAACCCATGGGCATAAAACTAAAATCAACACGTCAAACATCATGATTACGGAAGTTTAAATAAGCATAATTCTTTTATTTTATATTTAATTTCCTTTATTTTATATTTAATTGCACTTCTAATTATCATACTTTTATTTATTGTCATTGTATTTAATTGCACTTTTAATTATCGTATTTTTTTTATTGCAAGTTCATTTTATCGCACTTTTATTTATCGCAATTTCATTATCGTTATCTACTTTACGCTTTAAATTAAGTTATATTTATTTTTAATATTTTACATTAGGTTTTAACTGCGACTAAGTTTTAAAATCGACAAACCGGTCATTAAACGGTAAAAACCCCCCTTTATAATAATAATATTACTTATATATATATATATATATATATATATATATATATATATATATATATATATATATATATATATATATATATATATATTTGTATTTTTATAAATTAAAACTAATATAGCGTTAAGCTTTGTTTAAAGATTCCCTGTGGAACGAACCGGACTTACTAAAAACTACACTACTGTACGATTAGGTACACTGCCTATAAGTGTTGTAGCAAGGTTTAAGTATATCCATTCTATAAATAAATAAATATCTTGTGTAAAATTATATCGTATTTAATAGTATTTAGTTGTAAAAATAAAGCTATTTCATATACACCTCGCATAACATCAAGTATTTTTGGCGCCGCTGCCGGGGAACGCCGAAGCGAAACGCCACACACATAAAAAAAATTTTATTAAGTTTTAATTAGTTTTTGTAAAATATATACTTTTTAAATATTAAAAAAAATATAAAAAAATTAAAAACCGAATAAAAAAATAAATATATAAATTTATTTTTAAGATTTTTAAAATTATAAAGTATTTTATTTCTATTTTAGTTTTTAAAATATAACTTTTATTTAATTTATATAAATATTTTAATTAAATTAAAAACAGAAAAGAAAAAATATATAAAAAAAAAACTGAAACTATCGAATTTATACCTTCACCTCATTTGAATTTTCAAACCCCGCGACTCGCGGAGTTTTTCTGGTACGTTGCACCGCGACTCGCGGAGCCACCCTGATACGAACAGAAACCCTATTCTGCATTAATTACGGTGTAATTATTATTATTATTATTATTTAATTAAAACCCTAATTAGGGTTAGTATTTTAAATAATTAATTAATTTAGTTTTATTTATTTAATTTGTATTTTAAGTTTAATTAGTTTATAAAATTAATAGTTTTATAAAATAAATAATATAAAAATAATATTTTTATAAAAATTGTACTTTTTACAACTTTTAGTTTATTTTTATATTTTGTCCCTTTTTTATTCGTTTTTAGCGTAATTTTTGTATTTTTCGCTCATTTTTGGTTTTAAGTTCAAGTATTTTTGCCGTAGCTTATTTTTTTACTTCTAGATTTTTAGGTTTTGCAGTAAAATCCCTTAAGTGCTTTCTCTTTAGACTAAGATTTAGGTGCTTTAGAATTTTACGACGCCTATCTAAGTTTTAGTATTTTTTTAAAGATATTGCCATTTGGGATATAGTTTTACTTGTAAGCTTTAATATTTTTAGACGCAACTTTTAATTTTTAGTTTTTAGTTCCTTTTTAAGTTTCGACGCACTACTTTCTTATTTTTATTTTTCGACGCCTTTTACCTATGTATCAATTATCACTTCAATTAGTAATCTCAATTTTCAATTTTAATTTTAAGTTAGTGATAGTAATAAGGTTGGGTTAGTCGAGTGTTTTAAAGTTTTATAGTCATTTTTTTCTTTTTCGACGCCTTTTATTTTTAACCCTTTTCTTTTTCGACATTTTCCGACGCGCTCTTTTTCTTTCTTATTTCTCGCCATTCTAGTTTTTAGGACATAGATTTTTATTCTATTTCTTATCTAAATTTCTTTAAATTACGAAAATTTATTTTAAGTGGTTAAATTGATAGACATCAAAATTTTCTGGTTCGTAGTAATAGTTGGATTTGTACGTGGACCGGGTTATTGGAGCCAAACAGTACTTAATTATATTGAGACCAAACGAATCCTGCCCCTCTGCTGCATCTTTTGGCTATTCGAAACGTGGGCAAAATCAGAAAAGTCTATTAATTGGATAACTTATATAATTTTTCTTTCCTTTTAAAAACTAATAGGATATTCAGTGAATGCACCGAGCAAGACGTTCACCACCTTTTGTACGTTCACCACCTGTAACTCGATCAAGACATCTAGCAAATATTGTCGCCGTTGATTTTTCTTTAGAATCGTCATCCAGTCGACCAAGTACTCCAATTCAAATTTCCGATAATCCATTTTTTGAACCCGACCTCACAATTGAGAATCCGGAGAATATTCGGGGACGATTCATAGATCCTGAACCATTAATTTTTCCTCCGGAACCACCAATCATTCAAACAGAGATTGTTGAGGAACGAACTATTAAATCAGAATCCTCTAGTGATTCAGATTCAACAAATTCAATCATGGAGAATCTTGAACCTTTAAGTATGGAAGACCGAATGAGAGCTAAACGTACTGGCCAAGGTCACGCAATTACTCATCCAGACATTAATGCGCCAGATTATGAAATCAAAGGACAAATTCTACACATGGTGACTAATCAATGCCAATTTAGTGGTGCGCCGAAGGAAGATCCAAATGAACATCTTCGTACCTTTAATAGGATCTGTACACTATTTAAAATCCGAGAAGTTGAGGATGAACAGATATATCTCATGTTATTTCCCTGGACTTTAAAGGGAGAAGCCAAAGATTGGTTAGAATCGTTACCTAAAGGGGCGATTGATACATGGGACGTTTTAGTTGAAAAATTTCTTAAACAATTCTTTCCGGCATCTAAAGCCGTGAGACTTCAAGGAGAAATTGTTACGTTCACACAGAAACCGAATGAAACTCTATATGAGGCGTGGACAAGATTTGGAAAGTTATTAAGAGGATGTCCGGAACATGGTTTAGACATTTGTCAAATAGTACAAATATTCTACCAAGGATGTGACATCACTACAAGAAAAGACATCGATATAGCAGCTGGTGGTTCTATTATGAAGAAAACCGAAACTGATGCTTACAAAATTATTGATGACACTGCTTCCCACTCACATGAGTGGCACCAAGAAAAAGATATCGTTAGATCATCTAAAGTAGATAGAGCCGATTCTAGCCATGACTTAGATTCCATTTCCGCAAAGATAGATTTTGTCGAGAGACGAATGGAAAAGATGACTAAAGATATTCACTCAATGCGAATTAGTTGTGAGAAGTGTGGAGGACCACATTTGACAAAAGATTGTCTCAGTATTGAACTAACAATGGAACAAAGAGAGAATGTTTCATATCTAAACCAAAGGCCTGGAAATAATTATCAGAATAATTATCAACCGCCAAGACCGATTTACAATCAAAACCAGAATTATAACTGAAATATTCCATACAACAATCAACAAGGTCCTAGTAATCAACAAGTATCCAATAATACTTACAACCAGCAAAGACCTAATTTTCAAAACAAACCACCACAACCCGATGATAAAAAGTCAAATTTAGAAGATATGATGACGAAGCTAGTTGAAACTCAAACACAATTTTTCACATCTCAGAAACAAACGAATGAACAAAATGCTCAAGCATTTAGAAATCAACAAGCTTCTATTTAAAATTTGGAACAAGAAGTAAGTAACCTAGCAAGGTTAATAGGTGAAAGAAAACCGGGAAGTTTACCTAGTGATACAAATGCTAACCCCCAGAATGAAACAGCTAAAGCCATTACCACAAGAAGTGGTATTACACTTAAACCACCTGAAATACCTGTAATTTCTGATGAAGCTATTCCTACTCCACAAGAACCACAACCTGAACAAGATAAGGAAAAAGAACCGGTAGTTGAAAAGGTTAATGAAGATAACACGGTTAAGACTAAACCTTATGTTAAACCATACCAACCACCACTTCCTTACCCGAGTAAAATGAAAAAAGAGAAACTTGAAGCCGAGCAATCCAAATTTTTGGATATGTTTAAACAGATAAATGTAAATCTTCCTTTCATTGATGTGATTTCAGGAATGCCTAGATATGCTAAATTTCTGAAAGATCTAATCTCAAATAGAAAGAAAATGGAAGAACTCTCGGCCGTTACTATGAATGCTAATTGTTCAGCAGTGCTGTTGAATAAGATACCAGAAAAATTATCTGATCCAGGAAGTTTCACAATTCCATGTTTTTTGGGTAGTCTTAGTTCAATAGAAGCATTGGCAGACTTAGGTGCTAGTATAAATTTAATGTCGTATTCACTATACGCTAAACTAGACCTTGGAGAATTGAAACCAACAAGAATAAGCATACAACTAGCTGATAGATCAATAAAATATCCTAGAGGGATAATGGAGAACATGCTAGTTAAAGTTGGTACTTTAGTATTTCCAGTAGATTTTGTTGTTCTGGACATGGAAGAAGATTCTCAAGTTCCTCTCATATTAGGAAGACCATTCTTAAATACGGCTAAAGCAATGATAGACGTGTTTGGTAAGAAACTGACCTTAAGTATAGAGGATGAGAGTGTTACCTTTTTAGTTAATAAAGCAATGCAACAACCGCAATCTGCAGATGATACATGTTATTATATTCAAACTATAGAATCACATGCAGAATTGTTAGAAGAATTTCCAGAATTACAAGGAACAGGAGAATGTTCTTTAGGAGAAGGAACTGAACCAATTGATGAAACTGAAATGTTAGCTACACTAATGGCTAATGGATATGAACCAACAACAGAAGAAATTCAAATGCTAAAAGAAGAAGACAGATATCGATATAAATCATCGATAGAAGAACCTCCGACATTAGAGTTAAAGCCACTTCCAAACCATTTGGAATACGCTTATTTACATGGTGAATCTGAATTACCTGTAATAATATCGTCTTCTCTTACTGAAAATGAGAAATCACAACTCATTTCTGTGTTAAAAGCTCATAAACCAGCCATTTGTGATGACCCGGAAATTTCTGACCAAATTTAAACTTTAATCTTTATATTATTCCGACACGATAAGCAAAGTTTGTTAAGTTAAATCTCAAGAATTTTAAACTGTGTTCATACATTCATTATAACCTCGACCAAATTCCGACGATTCACGAACCGTTATATATAAATAGATATGTATATGTATATATATATATTATAACTTGAGAATATTAATAAAGTATTAAACGTATAATACTTTACACGAACGTATTTGTTTCAATATGATTTTCAACGAAATTAAAAAAAAATATATTAAATGATTGAATTATCAGAAACATTGAATTATGATTACAAGTCTCTGTTGAGAGGTCCACTATGATTTGAGAAAATTTATTCCTCTTAACGATATTCAGAATAATTTGTAAAGCTATTTATAAATAAAAATAAAAAGTGTCATTTACGAAAGTTAGACAAAAGTTAGTGGAGAATTGGTTTCCATAATATTCTATTAATCTATTTTCAAACGTACAAAGACGTTTTCAGTTTAAAAAGAACTTTATTATTAAAACGTATATAACTTTTATAAATATCTAGAATCACTTTTGACAACTCATTACTTAACCAGTATAATAAATATAACGATATTTATATTTTATTTTATTAAATATATATAACGATTTAAATTAATATTATATATATTTATACGCGTATTATACATACATAGTTTTTATACTTTTACTATACTTTAACTTTACCTTTACTTTACTTTTACTTTACTTTAACTTTAATAATTCACTTTAATAATTCATACTTTAATAATTCACTTTAATAATTCATATTTTAATAATTTACTTTAATAATTCATACTTTAATAATTCACTTTAATAATTCATACTTTAATAATTCACTTTAATAATTCAAAAATCTATTATAATTAGAATTCAATAGGTTTCATTATTTCATAGAAACTTGAAAATATATTTCTCTAAACTCTCTCAATTGATTTATATATATATATATATGTGTGTATATATATATATATATATATATATATATATATATATATATATATATATATATATATAAATTTGCTCTGTATTATTTCAATATATTATTAGTATACATAAAATATTACGACGGAGTGCTGTCCAAGTGATTTCAAAATAGTTTTTTTGAATGAGTCGAAGCTAAGGAAATTATGGATTATAGCTATGGAGGTGATGGGTATGGTTCATGGGTATGCTCGTGAGGTCAATCTAGTGTTTATCCTCTCCGTTGCGTCTACGTACTTTCCTGCAATATTGAATCTCAATATTGATACGTTCGTGAATCCGAGGCCAACCTTGCACTTGTTAAATGACGTTATATGTATTTTTACTACGAAATACAGTATTGTGAGTTTCATTTGCTTCCTTTTATATATATTTTTGGGACTGAGAATACATGCGCTGTTTTTATAAATGTTTTACGAAATAGGCACAAGTACTAAAACTAATTCTACGTGGGTTTAAACCAGAAATATACCCTTAGCTTGGTAACATTAAACTACTTGTCTATGTACGGTAGGCGCGAATCCTAAAGATAGATCTATTGGGCCTGACAAACCCCATCCTGACTATGGGATGCTTTAGTACTTCGAGGTTATTTTAAACACACCTGATCTGGTGTACTTCAGAGGGTAAAATATGAACGTTAAGGCTTGTTACCGGGTGCCTACAACTTATAGAATACTTTTATACACTTGCGAGTGTACATATATTTATAAAAAAAAATCTTGTGGTCTATTAATATATTGAAATGATTGTTATGATAAATCTATGAACTCACCAACCTTTTGGTTGACACTTTAAAGCATGTTTATTCTCAGGTATTAAAGAAATCTTCCGCTGTGCATTAGCTCATTTTAAGGATATTACTTGGAGTCATTCATGGCATATTTTGAAAGACGTTGCATTCGAGTCATTGAGTTCATCAAGATTATTATTAAGCCAATTATAGTTGGATGTATTATGAAATGGTGTCCATGCCGTCAACTTTCGTTGTAAAGAAAGTTTGTCTTTTAAAAACGAATGCAATGTTTGTAAAATGTATCATATAGAGGTCAAATACCTCGCAATGTAATCAACTATTGTGAATCATTTATAATGTATATGAACTGGTCCTTTCACCATTGCAAGGAAGATTCATGATATTAAAGGAATAAGTCCTTCGTATTGCACACATAAAATCCTTATAGAAGAAGGTCATAAAACGTATGTGCAACGCCAACGAAGACTAAATCCTAATATGCAAGATATTGTTAAGAAAGAAATTATTAAACTGCTTGATGCAGGTTTAATTTATCCAATTTCTGATAGTCCATGGGTAAGCCCAGTTCAATGCATGCCTAAGAAAGGTGGCATGACTGTCATTACAAATGAGAAAAATGAGCTTATTCCGACTAGGACTGTAACAGGATGGCGTGTTTATATTGATTATAGAAAATTAAATGATGCCACCAGAAAAGATCACTTTCCCTTAGCTTTTATTGATCAAATATTGGAAAGATTAACCGGAAATAGTTACTATTGTTTTCTTGATGGTTTTTCCGGATATTTTCAAATTCCAATTGCACCCGAAGATCAAGAGAAAACCACGTTCACGTGCCCTTATGGTACTTTTGCTTACAAACGCATGCCATTTGGCAACGCCCCTGCAACCTTTTAAAGGTGCATGATGGCGATTTTTCACGATATGATAGAAGAATGCATAGAAGTTTTCATGGATGACTTTTCAGTCTTCGGTGATACATTTGAATCATGTTTAGTTAATCTTGAACGAATGCTTATTAGATGCGAACAGTCAAATCTAGTACTTAATTGGGAGAAATGCCATTTCATGGTTAAAGAAGGCATCGTTCTTGGTCATAAAATTTCAAAGGAAGGAATTGAAGTGGATAGAGCTAAAGTAGATGTAATTGCTAAACTTCCACATCCCACCAATGTTAGAGGAATTAGGAGTTTTCTAGGGTATGCCGGTTTTTACCGACGTTTCATAAAAGACTTTTCTAAAATAGCCACTCCTATGAATAAACTCCTAGAAAAGGATGCTCCATTTATCTTTTCAGATGAATGTATCAAATCTTTTAATATTCTTAAAGAGAAACTCACTAATGCGCCGATCATGATAACACCAAATTGGAATCTACCGTTTGAACTTATGTGCGATGCAAGTGATTTTGCAATGGGAGCCGTTTTAGGACAAAGGATTGAAAAACGATTTTAACCTATTTATTACGCTAGTAAGACGTTACAACGAGCATAAACAAATTATACAAATACTGAAAAAGAACTCCTTGCTATTGTCTTTGCTTTTGACAAATTTCGTTCATATCTCGTTCTAGCTAAAACGGTGGTCTATACCGACCATTCTGCTCTTAGAAACCTATTTTCGAAACAAGATGCTAAACCAAGATTAATCCGTTGGATCTTACTCTTACAAGAGTTCGATATTGAAATCCGAGATAAAAGAGGAGCAGAAAATCTCGCCGCTGATCATCTTTCTCGTCTTGAAAATCCCGAATTAGAAGTTCTAAATGAATCGGCCATACAAGACAACTTTCCTGATGAATATCTATTGAAGATAGATTATAATGAAATTTCATGGTTTGCAGACTATGCAAACTACTTAGTATGTGGATTCCTTGAAAAAGAATTATCGTACCAAAAACGAAAGAAATTCTTCAGTGATATAAAACACTATTTCTGGAAAGATCCACATTTGTTTAAAAGTTGTCCAGATGGAATAATACGCCGATGTATATTCGGAGATGAAGCTAGTAAAATTTTAAACCATTGTCACACAGGACCAACAGGAGGGCATTATGGGCCTCAACTAACAGCAAGAAAAGTTTATGATGCTGGATTCTATTGGCCTACAATTTACAAAGACGCACACCTTCTTTGCAAATCCTGTGATGCTTGTCAAAGGGCCGGAAAAATAAGTCAACGTGATGAAATGCCACAAAATGTCATTCAAGTATGTGAAGTATTTGATATTTGGGGTATTGACTTTATGGGTCCATTTCCAAAATCTCATCATAATCTCTACATTCTCGTAGCCATTGATTATGTATCTAAATGGGCGGAAGCACAAGCTCTCTCAACTAACGATGCACGAGTTGTAGTCAACTTTTTAAAACGTCTTTTTGCAAGGTTTGGAACACCGAAAGCTTTAATAAGTGATCGGGGAACTCATTTTTGTAATAATCAACTTGAGAAAATTCTTAAAAGATAAGGAGTAACTCATAAAATCTCCACCGCATATCATCCACAGACGAGTGGACAAGTTGAAAATACCAACCGAGCTTTAAAACGTATTCTAGAAAAAACCGTAGGATCAAATCCGAAGAAATGGTCCATTAAATTGGAGAATGCACTCTGGGCTTTTAGAACAGCCTATAAAACTCCAATTGGAACCACATCTTTTAGACTCGTTTACGGAAAAGCATGTCATCTTCCAGTATAAATTGAACACAAAGCATTTTGGGCTTTGAAGACATGTAATCTTGATTTACATGAAGCTGGACGTCTACGGTTAAGTCAACTAAACGAATTAGAAGAATTAAGACAAGAAGCATACGAAAATTCGTTAATCTATAAGGAAAGAACGAAGAAATGGCATGATAAAAGAATCAGAAGTTCAAAAGAATTTAAAGAAGGAGACAGAGTTCTTCTTTTCAATTCACGATTCAAGCTATTTCCTGGAAAATTGAAATCAAGATGGTCTGGACCATTCATAGTCAAAAGAGTTTTCCCATACGGAACAGTAGAATTAATAAATTCAAATGGGATTGAATTTAAGGTTAATGGTCACAGAGTTAAACATTACATAGATAGTCCAATGGAAGTTAACAACGAAGTTAATCACAATTTCGATACCACAGCTAACTAAGTGTGGGGAGAATCAAGTCTTTAAAGGATAATATGTATTTCTGTTAGAGTTAGATTTTCTGTTTTCGTGTAGTTCTCGAAAATGGAACCCGAGTGGTCTTTCCCTAGCAGACCCTAAAGAACTAGTCTTCTCCCCCCATTCTGAATTTTTTTATCTTTTTAGGATTTACGAGATGAAGACTTCCTGTGAACTAAACCATGGTCTAATGCTACACGCTTTGATCACTAAACGTAATAATGACACACTTCTAAGTGAAATAGTATCATTAATCAGAGGTAAATTGGAGAGAGTAAGAAAAGAATCCAGATGCGAAGATAATAAGTTAAAATTTGGTAAAGTAAAATCAAAATCCGCAGCGAAAAGAAGAGCACGACACCTTGAAAGATGTCACAAATGCGAAAAATGGTCACACGAAGGTAAATGTTCAAATAATCAAACCTATTCAAACACCGAATTTGTTACTTTATGCAGAGATGGACCGTTCATATGTTTAGAAGAAAAAACACTGAATGCTCGAGGTTATGCCTATGTAGCCATGAAAAATCAATTAGTCCGACTATCTTATGAGTGGGCTAGAGCATATCACTAAGAATACTATCTCACAGGTAAGTTTGTACAGTTTTTATTTTTATTTTTAACCTTTTGATAATAAACGCTAATTTGTTCGCTATAAAGTATTAAATTGGTATTCAATAAAATTAGGTCTTGCGACCGAAATTATTGATATCATACAAAAATTTATTACATCACTGCAAAATTTAACGTTTATTCTTAAGGTATAAATATCTTTAATCAATCAACTCAAAATATTTCAAAAATTCGTCATGAGTTAAATTAGGTCATGGAACCTAAATTACTTTACCGAAAAGAGGGGTGTATATTTTTGATAATATTTGATTGATTAAAGTGGGATAAAAGTCAAAAAGATTTTTAATTTTATTTTTACTTTGTTTTTAAAATTAATATTAAAATAATATTGTAAACTTGTTAAAATTAAATCAATATATTTAAAATTATAAATATTTGAAAAATTAATATTTTTAATATAAGTTTGTATGTATAAAAATAAAAATATAATTTAAGTTTGGTGTGAATTTTTAAAATATGAATTTTTAATTTTATGCATTTTAAATTTAAGTTTGGTGTGAATTTAAAAACAAAAATTTACTTTATTTCGCTAAGTTAAAAATATGATTTTTAAAATTCGTCGTGAGTTGAAGACTAGGTCTTTGAACCGAAATTGCTTTACCCGAGGGAGGGACGAGAACTTTTATTATCATTATTTGTAATCTTATTGAATAAAAGTATGCCAAAAACATTAAAAAACCCAAAAAAAAAAATCTTTACTTTTAAAACCGCGCTTTGAATTGACAAATTTTAAAGTTTTATCGAGGGACGGACTAGGACATTGTTCCGAAACACCCTCATCCTAAAAAGAAACAAAATTTTAAATTTAATTAATTATATGTTCTAAAAGTGTAAGGTTTTATAAAAAAAAAATGAAAAATAAATGTGATGTAACAACAAGACGGAATGAACAAATGATGTGCACCATTTATCATTCAACACAAACAACAATATGTTTGGAAACTTTGGTAAAATTTAATCATTTTTCTACGCTAATCACCCTCAATAATTTAAATTGTTACTGATTTCTTGCAAATGAGGGCATTGCAAGATCTTAAGTGTGGGAAGGGGTTAAATTCTTTCGGATTTTAAAAAATTTTTATTTAAACACTTGGTTACCATTAAAAATACTAGTAACGCAGTAGTTGTATTAGAATCTAGTGCTCTATGATAACAAAGAACAGCCCTAGTCTTATATACTGACTACCCAATTCTAGTAAAATTTTTCAAAATTTTCAACTAAATGAATTCAATATCATGTTTATACATATTTATGAACGATGAAAACTAGGTGTTAATACCGAAATTGTCGTTACCTCGGAAAGGACATAAATTGAGAAACAACACAAAAATGTTAGAATTCATTTAAGAATGGAATAGAGGAAAATTAAAAGGCAAAGAAAGGAAAATAAAAGCCAAGTGTGGGAAATTTTTACCAAGTTATTCAAAATATATATCACATATTTTTGTACAAATAATTGAAAATACTTTTATTTTGGACGATAATTAACTGTTTTACCCGATGAAAGAAAAGAAGAGATGGATCTACACGATGAATCAATTCCATCATTTAAAGGAAGTAAAGTCTTCTAAAAAAGACACGCGCTTCTTGATTTAGGTCATGAAGTTGTCGTCCAGACCAGCTGTAGGTTGACTAAAAACCTAGAAAAGTCATCTCTAAAATCAGCAGGAAATCCACGGACCACAGCATAAAATAGGATCGCCAAGTGGTCAGACTTATCCTAACTATGAGAGGATCTGTCTCGTAAAATGGGGAGGACGCCGTGCAAATTAGTTGGATAAGACTAATGAATCAGATCCCCAGAAAGGATAATCTCCTTAAAGATCAAAAATCAGCTTTTAAGACTGATATTACTCAATCCTAGAGATTGACCTTAAAGATTGAGAATTACAAACTCATGGAATTCAATGATATCTAAACTCGAGCTTGAACGAGAAAATATTTTGATCAAAATTTCAAACCGATTTGTTTTCTGAAAACCTATTTTCAATGCGTTCATTACCATTGAACGTAAAATCCTAGGAATTCACCTGGAATTCATTAGGTCACCTGAACCAAATCGGGTGTCAACCGTAAGAACGGTGGTTGCATAGCATGGTCAAAGACAGGACCTTGTTCCAGACCGAAAAATTATAAGGGTGAGCTTTACTATTGCTCCTACCAAGGATAGTAATTGCATCCGATACGTTATAGACCATAATTAAAAGAATGTCAGGGGACATTGCCTTAACAGTTGCTTGTTCAACGCTTTCCTTTACAACCGGACGGTAGTTTACCGAAAGGTAATATACGGAGCAAGTATACTGGACGTGTTGCTTTCCCAATACAAGGTTAGCAAGTGGGTGACACAAAACCGCAAGTTTTGAGCTAAAATTTTTAAATCTGAAACCCACTAAACCCACAAAAAGAATTTGCAAACACCGGTGAAGGGTTATTCCGGAAAACTTATCTAGGGTAAAAACTAGATTGAATTTTCAAAAAGATCAAATGTTTTCATAAAGATCCAATTTCCTTAATGGATCTAAATTTTTATAGTCATGTGGGACTGTAAACCACATCGTTACTACCATTGTTTATACCGCCGTAAAGAAATCACTGATGTACAAAGTGTGAAGAATAAAGAAGTGATTCTAGTAATTCAAGACTATATTGCTTGAGGACAAGCAACACTCAAGTGTGGGAATATTTGATAATGCTAAAAACGAACATATATTTCATAGCATTATCCCTCAAGAAAGACAAGCTTTTAGTTGCAATTGTTCTATTTACAAGTGATATTCGTTTAAATAATAAAAGGTGAAGACAAAAGACAGATTCGATGAATTGAAGACGCAAACGACCAAAAAGCTCAAAAGTACAAAGTACAATCAAAATGGTTTCAATTATTGATAAGAAACGTCTAAAAATTACAAGAGTACAAGATTCAAAACGCAAAGTACAATTAAATTGTACGCAAGGACGTTCGAAAATTCGAAACCGGGACCAGAGTCAACTCTCAACGCTCGACGCAACGGACTAAAAATTACAAGTTAAATATGTATATAAATATAATATAATATATAATTAATTATATAAATTATATATATATATATTATATTTATATATTAAAACCGTCGGCAGACTAGGATCCAAACTTATGTGAGCTGGATTTACGAACTCCGCGACTCGCGGAGTTTGTAGTGCAAAAAGGCCGCGACTCGCGGAGCCCCAAATTCTGAAAATGCCTATAAAAGCTCGCGCATTCTGAACGTTTTATATATCCTTTAATCTCTCTATCTAAACGTATATATATATATATATATATATATATATATATATATATATATATATATATATATATATATATATATATATATATATTTTAATTTTAATTTCTAATAATAAGGGTATGTTAGCGAATGTTGTAAGGGTGTAAATCGAAATTCTGTCCGTGTAATGCTACGCTATTTTTAATCATTGTAAGTTATGTTCAACTTTTTACATTAATGTCTCGTAGCTAAATTATTATTATGCTTATTTAATACCGAAGTAATCATGATGTTGGGCTAATTTCTAAAATTGGGTAATTGGGCTTTATACCATAATTGGGGTTTGGACAAAAGAACGACACTTGTGGAAATTAGACTATGGGCTATTAATGGGCTTTATATTTGTTTAACTAAATGATAGTTTGTTAATTTTAATATGAAGATTTACAATTGGACGTCCCTATAAATAACCATATACACTCGATCGGACACGATGGGGTATTTATATGTACGAATAATCGTTCATTTAACCAGATACGGAAATGGATTAATATTCTATGGAATTATTAATACAGGGGTAAAATTATGTACAAGGACACTTGACATAATTGATAACAAAGTATTAAAACCTTGGGTTACACGCAGTCGATATCCTGGTGTAATTATTAAACAAAGTAATAAAACCTTGTTACAGTTTAAGTCCCCAATTAGTTGGAATATTTGACTTCGGGTATAAGGATAATTTGACGAGGATACTCGCACTTTATATTTATGACTGATGGACTGTTATGGACAAAAACCAGACGGACATATTAAATAATCCAGGACAAAGGACAATTAACCCATGGGCATAAAACTAAAATCAACACGTCAAACATCATGATTACGGAAGTTTAAATAAGCATGATTCTTTTATTTTATATTTAATTTCCTTTATTTTATATTTAATTACACTTCTAATGTTCGTACTTTTATTTATTGTCATTGTATTTAATTGCACTTTTAATTATCGTATTTTTTTTATTGCAAGTTCATTTTATCGCACTTTTATTTATCGCAATTTCATTATCGTTATTTACTTTACGCTTTAAATTAAGTTATATTTATTTTTAATATTTTACATTAGGTTTTAACTGCGACTAAGTTTTAAAATCGACAAACGGTCATTAAACGGTAAAAACCCCCCTTTATAATAATAATATTACTTATATATATATTTGTATTTTTATAAATTAAAACTAATATAGCGTTAAGCTTTGTTTAAAGATTCCCTGTGGAACGAACCGGACTTACTAAAAACTACACCACTGTACGATTAGGTACACTGCCTATAAGTGTTGTAGCAAGGTTTAAGTATATCCATTCTATAAATAAATAAATATCTTGTATAAAATTGTATCGTATTTAATAGTATTTAGTTGTAAAAATAAAGCTATTTCATATACACCTCGTATAACATCACCCTCCTAATATCATTTTTAAGTTTTTAAATTTTCATTTAATCTCTCAAGTAAACAATTTAAAATCTCAAACAAAAACAAAATTTTATTCCCATTTGTTCCCTTAATGTAAATAGTATATTGGGAGAATTTTATTATAATTACTTCATTATGTTGTCAAACTATAGAAAATGCAGGTATATTGGGAGTATATATATATTTTTTTGAACGACAAATTTGCATTAGCGGATCATTTATTTCAACGACCCTCATCATTTGCACCCACACACGCTAGAAAGAAAAATCCAACTCAAAGTCAGAATTTTCATATTAATGTTATATTTTGATATATATTTTGTGTTAATATTGTCAGCTGAGTATAAAAATGAATACTGACCACTCAAAGTGCATCTTTGAAATCAGCTAGCCTTGGAGGTATGTTGGTTTGGTTACCTTTTAAAGTGTTAAATTTGATTTAGTATGCGTGTATACTTACTGTTATACGTTCTAACATTCTGCTATTGATGTTAATATGTTATTGCTTTGCTTTTTTATTCCAGGCAATGGTTGTAACATGGGATCTTGGTGTAGAGTTGTCTATCGTAGAGGTTCCATTTTTGTACGTAGGCGGTTTCTATGAACGTAATATCATAGGCAACTCGTGTAACAGCGTAACGGTAGATATGACATTTTTGAGTTTGGACCCATTGACTTATAAATGGGTTAGCTAGGGCTGCACTAAGTGTCAAGATTTAGCTAAATAGAAAACAAGTCAAATGGGTTATATGGGTCATTAGCTGTTCAAACGTAGAGTTCTAGTGCATACAACCTTATACATGAAATAGGTTATCATTAAAGTGAAATTTACGTAATCCCTTTTTACACCACAAAAGATAATATGTTGATCTAGCGTGAATCAACTTCATTGAATTGCTATTATTAGGAAGAGATAATCATGATATACCGTAGCATGGGAAAAGCTATAGTTGTTGTAACAAATTTGCTTGAAATTTACATTGAGTTCTCAAATGATCCTGAAAAAACCTTCACAAAAGCTCATGCTGTGTTGTAGCCTCGTCGGTGATGTGATATATTCTCCCCTGATAAGTATATATTGTTTTTAATATGTACTCCGTACATGTCTGGTTTTGAGTTTCAAAAAGTCAAAGTTAGAGTTTGTTGGTGTAGGTTGCACTTATATTTGTATGATTACAAATTATATTGTTATTATGTGTGCAGAGTCACGGGATGATGAAGGAAGGTGGGCATATCAATTTTAGGGCTATGCAAAGTTATAGGGTCGGGCATTTGGTTGAGTCATACCAGGCATTTGAAAAATCTTCAAAGTATGTTTCATGTCTAGTTTGAGCTCTCATATTTTTGCATTAGCTTCCTGTAGAGGTGGCAAGTGGGTAGGGCGGATGGGTTGGTTAACGGCTCAAGATGAGAATTGAAATAAATCTGGCTGCGTTGATGCTAAACACTTGCTGTAAAAAATGTTCAATCCTTCTAATTAGTTTGTAACTAATGTTTTAAAAAACAATTGGAGTACATCCTAACTTTTTTAAATGAAATGACTTAAAGGTTTTATGCATAAAAGAATACACTTTTGACTCAAGTTGGTCTAATCTGCCCATTTTAAGCTAATATCTTGATCTGACCTATTATTATTGGAATATTAACTCACATCGACCCATTTATTATTATTGAATAAATCCATCTATTGTTTATGGCTTAAAAAAATTGTCTGTTGTTTCTCGCTAATATAGATATATATTTATACAGTGCTTTCATTCAGGAATTCCGGAACTGGGAATCTGCATGGGCGTTATAAGCGTTGTACGTAGTTGTGTATGAAATTAGGATTCTTGCTCTTTTCCACATCGGAAGATGATCCATTTGGCAGTCCCAATCAAACGATACGATCCATTTGTGATAATATCAATTTTTATAACATGCACTTTTATGCTTATAAATATATGGATGGTTTATTTGCAGGCGGTACCTTAGATTAATAAAGATAATAGTTAATCCAAGACGTTGTGCGTTGTTTTTCATTGTCTTTACTTTCTTTGTCAAATGTTATTTGAAATCCTTATATGTTGGATTATTTATGAATTTTTCATGTTTAGTGTTTTTCATGTTATGAAAACAATTTATTGAAATATAATTATGTTTTATTTCATATATTTTTCAGTATAAAATATTAATTGGGTGTTCATAATTATATTAAATAAAAACCGGAACCGCTCAAAATTCGAAAACCAGACCCAAATGCGGATACCCCTACTAGACCTGAATAACTGAACTGGACCCGATAATCCGATTCGGATCCGATTATCTTATCCGGGCCCAAATATTTGAATCGGATCGGAATCTGAACCGGAACCAGAACCTAATATTCGAACCAGATTCAAATATCGATCCGAAAAACTACTATGACTTGATAGGACGCTTTATAATTATGTCATATAAACTTGATATAATATCATTATATTAGGACTTTTTTTAATGGTACTAAAGTAACATACTATTACGGAGTATATATTAGGACTCATTTCTAAGTTCTAAGTTTAATAATATTATTTATGTTAGGACCTTTTTTAGTGGTACTAACCTTGAAAATCATTGTATTAGGACCCTTTTATGTGGTACTAAAGTAACATACCTTTATATATTAGAACTAATTTTGTGGTTTTAAGGTTTTTGAGATATTTATATTAGGACTTTTTAGTGGTACTAATTTTAAAACTCTTTATATTAGGACCCATTGTGTGGTACTAAAGTATCATATTATTATTTATTAGGACCCATTTTTTGGTTTTAAGGTGTGAAATACTTTTATTAGGACATTTTTTAGTGGTACTAACCTTAATAATAATTATATTAGAACCCTTTATTTGGTACTAAAGTATCATATCTTTATATATTAGGACCTATTTTGTGGTTTTAACGTTTCAAATATTTATATTAGGACTTCTTTTAGTGGTTCTATCCTTAAAAATCATTGTATTAGGACCCTTTATGTGGTACTAAAGTAAAATATGTGCATATTAGGACTTTTTCCTTTGGTACCAAACTAGTGTATCGTTAGATTAGGACTTTGTTTATTGTACTAATGTATTATTTTTTACAATAGGACCATTATTTTGGTCCTTACGAATTATAACTTTTTATTAGGACACTTTCGTTGGTACTTATATCATATACTTTTACTTTTTGAGATGCCTTGTGTATGTCTCATTTTCAAAAAGTGACTCCTAATATGTATTTTAAGGACCTTTCTTTGTGGTTGTTAATTATATTATAGGACCTGATCATTGGTTTCATAATCTTATGACCTTTTAGGACACTTTTTAATTTCAATACTTTATACGACTGCGTTAGATACAACCCCCATTGGTAGGTCCTATCAAGCGCAAATGTCCTATAAAGTGACTTTATATGACCAAATTGGGGGTCCTATAGGAGCATTTTTCTTGTAGTGCCCGCACCTATTTCCAGAAGATGCGTCAACACTTCCAACAGCTTGAAATTTCGGGACGAAATTTATTTAAAGGGTAGGTACTGTAGTGACCCGAACTTTTCCATGATTATTACATAATTATATATTAAATGAAAACTATATTTGCATGATTAAATGTTTCTAACATGTTAAGCAATCAAACTTGTTAAGACTTGATTATTTGAAATGAGTTTCATGTAGACAATTGACCACCCAAGTTGACCAGCGATTCATGAACGTTAAAACTTGTAAAAATGACATGATGATATATATATATGGACGTATATATGGTTAACATGAGATTATGATAAGTAAGTATCTCAACAAGTATATTAACAATGTGTGATATACATAAAAAATGAGAATATTGAATTATGAAGCTCGAAACGATATACATAACGATTATCGTTATAATAACGTCTTACTAAATACATATGTATTGTATTAAGATATTGATATACTATATTTAACATGATAAAATGATAATTAAGTATATCATTGAGTGTATTAACAATGAACTATACAAGTAAGATGAGACTACTAACTTAAGAATTTTGAAAACGAGACATATATGTAACGATTATCGTTGTAACGACATTTTAAAGTATATATATCATATCAAGATATATTCATTGTTGGTGATTTGTGTCACCAATATGATTTAAGTGTAATGGGATTAATTTGTTAACCAAAAATAACCTTGATAAATATCGAACAAGTTTGGGAAAGTGTGGAGTGCACAATTGTTTGAACTTATCTTGATTATGACGGGGATTCGGGGCAGCGCCCCCGATAGAGGGGTCCAAGGGGCAGAGCCCCTGGCTGGGGTCGAGCTGGCGGGTGTAGTGACCCGAACTTTTTCATGTTTATATATATTAATTGAGATTGATATTTACATGATTAAATGTTTCCAACATGTTAAGCAATCAAACTTGTTAAGACTTGATTAATTGAAATATGTTTCATATAGACAATTGACCACCCAAGTTGACCGGCGATTCACGAACGTTAAAACTTGTAAAAACGACATGACGATATATATATATGGATATACATATGGTTAACATGAGATTATGATAAGTAAGTATCTCCATAAGTATATTAACAATGAGTTATATACATATAAACAAGACTACTAACTTAAAGATTTCGAAACGAGACATATATGTAACGATTATCGTTGTAACGACATTTAAATGTATATATATCATATTAAGATATATTAATATATCATAATATCATGATAATATAATAATTTAACATCTCATTAGATATAATAAACAATGGGTTAACAACATTAATTGAGATCGTTAACTTAAAGGTTTCAAAACAACACTTACATGTAACGACTAACGATGACTTAACGACTCAGTTAAAATGTATATACATGTAGTGTATTTAGATGTATTAAAATACTTTTGGAAGACTTCAAGACATATATCAAAACACTCATACTTAACGAAAATGGTTACAGTTACTTTCCCATTCTTTTCTTTCATCAAGAATTCTAGTCGTATTCTTACCCGTATTATACACAGCTTCAAAACGTACTTACTATGGGTATATACCAATAGGAACTAGCATGGGATTCCACTCTTGATTATGTCATGTATGACTAATCAATTTTAACTTCTACCATGAGCTAGTCAACTAACTAGAACTCCTTTTAACCCCACTCACCACTCACCAATTACCACTCATCATTCACTCCATTTCACTTCCAATTCTCTTTCTAATTCTCTCTCAACACACACACACACTATTATGAACGTATTTTTCCAGTAGTTAATCATCATCTTCATCAAAAATCACTTCAAGAATCAAGCTATAATCATCATAGGAAGAACACTTCAAGAACACTTCAAAAATCCCTTCAAGTTTACTAATTTACTTCCAAGCTTTCTAATCCATTCCAAGTAATCATATAAGATCAAGAAACCTTTGTTATATACAGTAGGTTATCTTTCTTATTCAAGGTAATATTCATATTCAAACTTTGATTCAATTTCTATAACTATAAACTATCTTAATTCGAGTAAAAATCTTACTTGAACTTGTTTTTGTGTCATGATCCTACTTCAAGAACTTTCAAGCCATCCAAGATCCTTTGAAGCTAGATCATTTCTTGTCACTTCCAGTAGGTTTACCTACTAAACTTGAGGTAGTAATGATGTTCATAACATCATTCGATTCATATATATAAAACTATCTTATTCGAAGGTTTAAACTCGTAATCACTAGAACATAGTTTAGTTAATTCTAAACTTGTTCGCAAACAAAAGTTAATCCTTCTAACTTGAATTTTAAAATTAACTAAACACATGTTCTATATCTATATGATATGCTAACTTAATGATTTAAAACCTGGAAACACGAAAAACACCGTAAAATCGGATTTACACCGTCGTAGTAACACCGCGGGCTGTTTTGGGTTAGTTAATTAAAAACTATGATAAACTTTGATTTAAAAGTTGTTATTCTGAGAAAATGATTTTTATTATGAACATGAAACTATATCCAAAAATTATGGTTAAACTCAAAGTGGAAGTATGTTTTCTAAAATGGTCATCTAGACGTCGTTCTTTCGACTGAAATGACTACCTTTACAAAAACGACTTGTAACTTATTTTTCCGACTATAAACCTATACTTTTTCTGTTTAGATTCATAAAATAGAGTTCAATATGAAACCATAGCAATTTGATTCACTCAAAACGGATTTAAAATGAAGAAGTTATGGGTAAAACAAGATTGGATAATTTTTCTCATTTTAGCTACGTAAAAATTGGTAACAAATCTATTCCAACCATAACTTAATCAACTTGTATTGTATATTATGTAATCTTGAGATACCATAGACACGTATACAATGTTTCGACCTATCATGTCGACACATCTATATATATTTCGGAACAACCATAGACACTCTATATGTGAATGTTGGAGTTAGCTATACAGGGTTGAGGTTGATTCCAAAATATATATAGTTTGAGTTGTGATCAATACTGAGATACGTATACACTGGGTCATGGATTGATTCAAGATAATATTTATCGATTTATTTCTGTACATCTAACTGTGGACAACTAGTTGTAGGTTACTAACGAGGACAGCTGACTTAATAAACTTAAAACATCAAAATATATTAAAAGTGTTGTAAATATATTTTGAACATACTTTAATATATATGTATATATTGTTATAGGTTCGTGAATTAACCAGTGGCCAAGTCTTACTTCCCGACGAAGTAAAAATCTGTGAAAGTGAGTTATAGTCCCACTTTTAAAATCTAATATTTTTGGGATGAGAATACATGCAGGTTTTATAAATGATTTACAAAATAGACACAAGTACGCGAAACTACATTCTATGGTTGAATTATCGAAATCGAATATGCCCCTTTTTATTAAGTCTGGTAATCTAAGAATTAGGGAACAGACACCCTAATTGACGCGAATCCTAAAGATAGATCTATTGGGCCTAACAAACCCCATCCAAAGTACCGGATGCTTTAGTACTTCAAAATTTATATCATATCCGAAGGGTGTCCCGGAATGATGGGGATATTCTTATATATGCATCTTGTTAATGTCGGTTACCAGGTGTTCACCATATGAATGATTTTTATCTCTATGTATGGGATGTGTATTGAAATATGAAATCTTGTGGTCTATTGTTACGATTTGATATATATAGGTTAAACCTATAACTCACCAACATTTTTGTTGACGTTTAAAGCATGTTTATTCTCAGGTGAATATTAAGAGCTTCCGCTGTTGCATACTAAAATAAGGACAAGATTTGGAGTCCATGTTTGTATGATATTGTGTAAAAACTGCATTCAAGAAACTGATTTCGATGTAACATATTTGTATTGTAAACCATTATGTAATGGTCGTGTGTAAACAGGATATTTTAGATTATCATTATTTGATAATCTACGTAAAGCTTTTTAAACCTTTATTTATGAAATAAAGGTTATGGTTTGTTTTAAAAATGAATGCAGTCTTTGAAAAAACGTCTCATATAGAGGTCAAAACCTCGCAACGAAATCAATTAATATGGAACGTTTTTAATCAATAAGAACGGGACATTTCAGTTGGTATCCGAGAGTTGGTCTTAGAGAACCAGAATTTTGCATTAGTGTGTCTTATCTAGTTTGTTAGGATGCATTAGTGAGTCTGGACTTCGACCGTGTTTACTTGAAAAATGATTTCTTAACAAATTTTGTTGGAAACTATATATTTTTAACATGTGAATATTATGTGATATATTAATCTCTTAACGCGTTTGATATTATGTGATAGATGTCTACCTCTAGAACAAGTCCCATTGACTCACCTAATAATAATGAAGAGTCAAATGTAAATTGGAATGATTCGGAGACTGATTCACAAGTTCCCGAAGAGGAACCGGAAGAAGAGTCGGAACCGGAAGAAGAATCGGAACCGGAAGAAGAATCGGAACCGGATGAAGAAATAGAACCGGTGGGGGAAATAATAAAACGGTTAAGTAAAAGAAAATCCTCAACCAACCGACCAAGGTTAATTATGGTCAATGGTGTTTCCGCCAAGGAAGCAAAATATTGGGAGGATTACCAATTCTCCGATGAATCGGATTCCGACGAGAATTCCGATGATGTTATAGAAATTACCCCAACTGAATTTAAAAAGGCAAAAGAAAATAATAAGGGAAAGGGCATAAAAATAGACAAATCTAATTCCAACCCCGATGAACTTTATATGTATCGTCAACCCCCGAAGTCCTTAAGTTGTAACAATGACCCGGGAACCTCTAAACCACCAGGTTTTTCTAAACCAATGTGGATAACGACGGCTCGTATTAGGGGAACATCATATATCCCTAGAAACTTGGCAAAACGAACCAAAACCGAAGAAGAAGAAACAAGCGAGTCGGAATAAGATAGTTGTATTCGTGTGGTGTAATATAAGTAATATAGTGTGCTTATGCTTTATGATATATGTAAAAATTGCTTGTATTAATAAGTATTTTTTTTATGAATCTAACTCTTGTCTATTTTACAGTATAAAAACACAAAATGGATAGACAACCCAATATTTTAAGAGACCTACCCGGAGACATGATTGATGAAATCTTGTTTAGAGTCGGTCAGAATTCTTCGGGACAACTATTTAAGGCGAGATCAGTTTGTAAGACATTCGAAGAACGTTCCAAGAATGCCTTGGTTTATAAAAGGCTTTCGTTCGAAAGATGGGGGATATCACATTGGGAAATCCATAAGTTACGATGTGTTTACTTTGACTCATATATTGCGGGGAACCCAAATGCTATTTTACGCAATGGGTTAAGGAATTATTTTGACTCAATATATCCGAATATTGGACTTCGTGATTTAGAAAAAGCGGCTAACATGCAACATAAAGAAGCATGTTATGCTTACGGATTAGTAATGTTCGCTTCTCACCAAAGTGAGAACAAGAACATCGGGCTACAACTATTAAACAAAACGTTCCCACAAGTGACGGAGTCGGTAATTGGGGTAAGAAATGAGTTTTTTAGATTGTTACGGGACTGTTGGACATTACGTAACCCTCGTCCCTTTGACGACGTTACAACACGCTGTATTATCAACGGCCATAACGGTTATGTTCCACAAGACCAAGGATGGGAAGTAATCCTAGTAAAACCAGAATGCATGACTTGTTTCTGGACTTATGAATTACGTGTCTTTATTGCCTTTGCTGAACGACTTGTGTACTAGCTAGAATTATCTTCACAACCATCTTGTATCAAATTTATTGTGTGCTATATTTCATGCTATATGTAAAATAAGCGGTATTGTAAGTTTGTAAAATATTGTGTAAAAGTTTGAACGCGAAATATTATTATAATCAGTTTTTCATATAGAATTGTAGTAGTTGAATTGTATATTAGCTACTAAGTATGAACTTAACGGGTAGGTACTACCCGAATTTAAACTTATAAAACGCTAATATGAAGAAAAAGCTTTTATAAAGGAGTTCATATTATGCTACGAAATACTATTAACTACTCTTAATATTCTGTATGATTAACTTGTTCCATTTGACTATTTTGAAGGAAATGGCACCGACTACTCGACACACCGTGAATATGAATGAAGAGGAATTCCGTACTTTTCTAGCTTCAAACATAGCCGCAGTACAGGCTGCGCTACATACCAACTATAACCTTGGATCTAGCAGTACAGGAAATCGTGTAGGATGCACCTACAAAGAATTCACTACATGCAAACCTTTGGAATTTGATGGAACCGAAGGACCGATCGGATTGAAACGGTGGACCGAGAAGTTCGAATCGGTGTTTGCCATAAGTAAGTGTACTGAAGAGGATAAAGTGAAGTACGCTACGCATACCTTCACAGGTTCTGCGTTAACATGGTGGAATACCTATCTAGAGCAAGTGGGACAAGACGATGCGTACGCACTACCGTGGTCAGCATTCAAGCACTTGATGAACGAGAAGTACCGTCCCAGAACCGAGGTCAATAAACTCAAGACAGAACTTAGAGGGTTACGAACCCAAGGATTTGATATTACCACGTACGAAAGACAATTCACAGAATTGTGCCTATTGTGTCCGGGAGCATTCGAAGATGAGGAAGAGAAGATCGACGCGTTTGTGAAAGGATTACCGAAAAGAATCCAAGAAGATATAAGTTCACACGAGCCCGCCTCCATACAACAGGCATGTAGAATGGCTCACAAACTAGTGAACCAGATTGAAGAAAGAATTAAAGAACAAACTGCTGAAGAGGCCAATGTAAAGCAAGTCAAAAGAAAGTGGGAGGAAAACGGTGATAAGAATCACCAATACAACAACAAAAGCAATTACAACAATAATCGCAACAATTATCCCAACAATCGCAACATCAATCGCAACTACAACAAACGGCCTAACAACAACAACAACAACAACAACAACAGCAACTACAACAATCATCCCAACAACAATAATAACCGCAACAACAACAATCAGAAGCAGCTATGCCAAAGGTGTGAAAAGTATCACTCGGGGTTCTGCACCAAATTTTGCAACAAGTGTAAAAGAAATGGTCATAGCGCGGTGAAGTGTGAGGTCTACGGACCAGGGGTTAATAGAACGAAAGGAACAAATGGTGTCGGAATGAGTAATGGCGGAGCAAGTAGTGTCGGAGCAAGTTATGCCAATGTAGTTTGTTATAAATGTGGAAAACCGGGCCACATTATTAGAAATTGCCCGAACCAGGAGAACACGAATGGACAAGGCCGCGGAAGAGTTTTCAATATTAATGCGGCAGAGGCACAGGAAGACCCGGAGCTTGTTACGGGTACGTTTCTTATTGACAATAAATCTGTTTACATTTTATTTGATTCGGGTGCGGATAGAAGCTATATGAGTAGAGATTTTTGTGCTAAATTAAGTTGTCCATTGACGCCTTTGGATAGTAAATTTTTACTCGAATTAGCAAATGGTAAATTAATTTCAGCAGATAATATATGTCGGAATCGAGAAATTAAACTGGTTAGCGAAACATTTAAGATTGATTTGATACCAGTAGAGTTAGGGAGTTTTGATGTGATAATCGGTATGGACTGGTTGAAAGAAGTGAAAGCAGAGATCGTTTATTACAAAAATGCAATTCGCATTATACGAGAAAAAGGAAAACCCTTAATGGTGTACGGAGAAAAGGGCAACACGAAGCTACATCTTATTAGTAATTTGAAGGCACAAAAACTAATAAGAAAAGGTTGCTATGCTGTTCTAGCACACGTCGAGAAAGTACAAACTGAAGAAAAGAGCATCAATGATGTTCCCATTGCAAAAGAATTTCCCGATGTATTTCCGAAAGAATTACCGGGATTACCCCCACATCGATCCGTTGAATTTCAAATAGATCTTGTACCAGGAGCTGCACCAATAGCTCGTGCTCCTTACAAACTCGCACCCAGCGAGATGAAAGAACTGCAAAGCCAATTACAAGAACTTTTAGAGCGTGGTTTCATTCGACCAAGCACATCACCATGGGGAGCTCCTATTTTGTTTGTCAAGAAGAAAGATGGTACATTCAGGTTGTGTATCGACTACCGAGAGTTGAACAAACTTACCATCAAGAACCGCTACCCACTACCGAGAATCGACGACTTATTTGATCAACTACAAGGTTCGTCTGTTTATTCAAAGATTGACTTACGTTCCGGGTATCATCAAATGCGGGTGAAAGAAGATGATATTCCAAAGACTGCTTTCAGAACCCGTTACGGTCATTACGAGTTTATGGTCATGCCGTTTGGTTTAACTAATGCACCAGCTGTGTTCATGGACCTTATGAACCGAGTGTGTGGACCATACCTTGACAAGTTTGTCATTGTTTTCATTGATGACATACTTATTTACTCAAAGAATGACCAAGAACACGGTGAACATTTGAGAAAGGTGTTAGAAGTATTGAGAAAGGAAGAATTGTACGCTAAGTTTTCAAAGTGTGCATTTTGGTTGGAAGAAGTTCAATTCCTTGGTCACATAGTGAACAAAGAAGGTATTAAGGTGGATCCGGCAAAGATAGAAACTGTTGAAAAGTGGGAAACCCCGAAAACTCCAAAACACATACGCCAGTTTTTAGGACTAGCTGGTTACTACAGAAGGTTCATCCAAGACTTTTTCAGAATAGCAAAACCCTTGACTGCATTAACGCATAAAGGGAAGAAATTTGAATGGAATGATGAACAAGAGAAAGCGTTTCAGTTATTGAAGAAAAAGCTAACTACGGCACCTATATTGTCATTTCCTGAAGGGAATGATGATTTTGTGATTTATTGTGACGCATCAAAGCAAGGTCTCGGTTGTGTATTAATGCAACGAACGAAGGTGATTGCTTATGCGTCTAGACAATTGAAGATTCACGAACAAAATTATACGACGCATGATTTGGAATTAGGCGCGGTTGTTTTTGCATTAAAGACTTGGAGGCACTACTTATATGGGGTCAAAAGTATTATATATACCGACCACAAAAGTCTTCAACACATATTTAATCAGAAACAACTGAATATGAGGCAGCGTAGGTGGATTGAATTATTGAATGATTACGACTTTGAGATTCGTTACCACCCGGGGAAGGCAAATGTGGTAGCCGATGCCTTGAGCAGGAAGGACAGAGAACCCATTCGAGTAAAATCTATGAATATAATGATTCATAATAACCTTACTACTCAAATAAAGGAGGCGCAACAAGGAGTTTTAAAAGAGGGAAATTTAAAGGATAAAATACCCAAAGGATCGGAGAAGCATCTTAATATTCGGGAAGACGGAACCCGGTATAGGGCTGAAAGGATTTGGGTACCAAAATTTGGAGATATGAGAGAAATGGTACTTAGAGAAGCTCAAAAAACCAGATACTCAATACATCCTGGAACGGGGAAGATGTACAAGGATCTCAAGAAACATTTTTGGTGGCCGGGTATGAAAGCCGATGTTGCTAAATACGTAGGAGAATGTTTGACGTGTTCTAAGGTCAAAGCTGAGCATCAGAAACCATCAGGTCTACTTCAACAACCCGAAATCCCAGAATGGAAATGGGAAAACATTACCATGGATTTCATCACTAAATTGCCAAGGACTGCAAGTGGTTTTGATACTATTTGGGTAATAGTTGATCGTCTCACCAAATCAGCACACTTCCTGCCAATAAGAGAAGATGACAAGATGGAGAAGTTAGCACGACTGTATTTGAAGAAAGTCGTCTCCAGACATGGAATACCAATCTCTATTATCTCTGATAGGGATGGCAGATTTATTTCAAGATTCTGGCAGACATTACAGCAAGCATTAGGAACTCATCTAGACATGAGTACTGCCTATCATCCACAAACTGATGGGCAGAGCGAAAGGACGATACAAACGCTTGAAGACATGCTACGAGCATGTGTTATTGATTTCGGAAACAGTTGGGATCGACATCTACCGTTAGCAGAATTTTCCTACAATAACAGCTACCGTTCAAGCATTGAGATGGCGCCGTTTGAAGCACTTTATGGTAGAAAGTGCAGGTCTCCGATTTGTTGGAGTGAAGTGGGGGATAGACAGATTACGGGTCCGGAGATTATACAAGAAAATACCAAGAAGATCATCCAAATTCAACAACGGTTGAAAACCGCCCAAAGTCGACAAAAGAGCTACGCTGACATTAAAAGAAAAGATATAGAATTTGAAATTGGAGAGATGATCATGCTTAAAGTTGCACCTTGGAAAGGCGTTGTTCGATTTGGTAAACGAGGGAAATTAAATCCAAGGTATATTGGACCATTCAAGATTATTGATCGTGTCGGACCAGTAGCTTACCGACTTGAGTTACCTCAACAACTCGCGGCTGTACATAACACTTTCCACGTCTCGAATTTGAAGAAATGTTTTGCTAAAGAAGATCTCACTCTTCCATTAGATGAAATCCAAATCAACGAAAAACTTCAATTCATCGAAGAACCTGTCGAAATAATGGATCGTGAGGTTAAAAGACTTAAGCAAAACAAGATACCAATTGTTAAGGTTCGATGGAATGCTCGTAGAGGACCCGAGTTCACCTGGGAGCGTGAAGATCAGATGAAGAAGAAATACCCACATCTATTTCCAGAAGATTCGTCAACACCTTCAACAGCTTAAAATTTCGGGACGAAATTTATTTAACGGGTAGGTACTGTAGTGACCCGAACTTTTCCATGTTTATATATATTAATTGAGATTGATATTTACATGATTAAATGTTTTCAACATGTTAAGCAATCAAACTTGTTAAGATTGATTAATTGAAATATGTTTCATATAGACAATTGACCACCCAAGTTGACCGGCGATTCACGAACGTTAAAACTTGTAAAAATGACATGACGATATATATATGGATATACATATGGTTAACATGAGATTATGATAAGTAAGTATCTCCATAAGTATATTAACAATGAGTTATATACATATAAACAAGACTACTAACTTAAGGATTTCGAAACGAGACATATATGTAACGATTATCGTTGTAACGACATTTAAATGTATATATATCATATTAAGATATATTAATATATCATAATATCATGATAATATAATAATTTAACATCTCATTATATATAATAAACAATGGGTTAACAACATTAATTGAGATCGTTAACTTAAAGGTTTCAAAACAACACTTACATGTAACGACTAACGATGACTTAACGACTCAGTTAAAATGTATATACATGTAGTGTATTTAGATGTATTAAAATACTTTTGGAAGACTTCAAGACATATATCAAAACACTCATACTTAACGAAAATGGTTACAGTTACTTTCCCATTCTTTTCTTTCATCAAGAATTCTAGTCGTATTCTTACCCGTATTATACACAGCTTCAAAACGTACTTACTATGGGTATATACCAATAGGAACTAGCATGGGATTCCACTCTTGATTATGTCATGTATGACTAATCAATTTTAACTTCTACCATGAGCTAGTCAACTAACTAGAACTCCTTTTAACCCCACTCACCACTCACCAATTACCACTCATCATTCACTCCATTTCACTTCCAATTCTCTTTCTAATTCTCTCTCAACACACACACACTATTATGAACATATTTTTCCAGTAGTTAATCATCATCTTCATCAAAAATCACTTCAAGAATCAAGCTATAATCATCATAGGGAGAACACTTCAAGAACACTTCAAAAATCCCTTCAAGTTTACTAATTTACTTCCAAGCTTTCTAATCCATTCCAAGTAATCATCTAAGATCAAGAAACCTTTGTTATATACAGTAGGTTATCTCTCTTATTCAAGGTAATATTCATATTCAAACTTTGATTAAATTTCTATAACTATAAACTATCTTAATTCGAGTAAAAATCTTACTTGAACTTGTTTTTGTGTCATGATCCTACTTCAAGAACTTTAAAGCCATCCAAGATCCTTTGAAGCTAGATCATTTCTTGTCACTTCCAGTAGGTTTACCTACTAAACTTGAGGTAGTAATTATGTTCATAACATCATTCGATTCATATATATAAAACTATCTTATTCGAAGGTTTAAACTCGTAATCACTAGAACATAGTTTAGTTAATTCTAAACTTGTTCGCAAACAAAAGTTAATCCTTCTAACTTGACTTTTAAAATTAACTAAACACATGTTCTATATCTATATGATATGCTAACTTAATGATTTAAAACCTGGAAACACGAAAAACACCGTAAAATCGGATTTACGCCGTCGTAGTAACACCGCGGGCTGTTTTGGGTTAGTTAATTAAAAACTATGATAAACTTTGATTTAAAAGTTGTTATTCTGAGAAAATGATTTTTATTATGAACATGAAACTATATCCAAAAATTATGGTTAAACTCAAAGTGGAAGTATGTTTTCTAAAATGGTCATCTAGACGTCGTTTTTTCGACTGAAATGACTACCTTTACAAAAACGAGTTGTAACTTATTTTTCCGACTATAAACCTATACTTTTTCTGTTTAGATTCATAAAATAGAGTTCAATATGAAACCATAGCAATTTGATTCACTCAAAACGGATTTAAAATGAAGAAGTTATGGGTAAAACAAGATTGGATAATTTTTCTCATTTTAGCTACGTGAAAATTGGTAACAAATCTATTCCAACCATAACTTAATCAACTTGTATTGTATATTATGTAATCTTGAGATACCATAGACACGTATACAATGTTTTGACCTATCATGTCGACACATCTATATATATTTCGGAACAACCATAGACACTCTATATGTGAATGTTGGAGTTAGCTATACAGGGTTGAGGTTGATTCCAAAATATATATAGTTTGAGTTGTGATCAATACTGAGATACGTATACACTGGGTCGTGGATTGATTCAAGATAATATTTATCGATTTATTTCTGTACATCTAACTGTGGACAACTAGTTGTAGGTTACTAACGAGGACAGCTGACTTAATAAACCTAAAACATCAAAATATATTAAAAGTGTTGTAAATATATTTTGAACATACTTTAATATATATGTATATATTGTTATAGGTTCGTGAATTAACCAGTGGCCAAGTCTTACTTCCCGACGAAGTAAAAATCTGTGAAAGTGAGTTATAGTCCCACTTTTAAAATCTAATATTTTTGGGATGAGAATACATGCAGGTTTTATAAATAATTTACAAAATAGACACAAGTACGTGAAACTACATTCTATGGTTGAATTATCGAAATCGAATATGCCCCTTTTTATTAAGTCTGGTAATCTAAGAATTAGGGAACAGACACCCTAATTGACGCGAATCCTAAAGATAGATCTATTGGGCCTAACAAACCCCATCCAAAGTACCGGATGCTTTAGTACTTCAAAATTTATATCAGATCCGAAGGGTGTCCCGGAATGATGGGGATATTCTTATATATGCATCTTATTAATGTCGGTTACCAGGTGTTCACCATATGAATGATTTTTATCTCTATGTATGGGATGTGTATTGAAATATGAAATCTTGTGGTCTATTGTTACGATTTGATATATATAGGTTAAACCTATAACTCACCAACATTTTTGTTGACGTTTAAAGCATGTTTATTCTCAGGTGAATATTAAGAGCTTCCACTGTTGCATACTAAAATAAGGACAAGATTTGGAGTCCATGTTTGTATGATATTGTGTAAAAACTGCATTCAAGAAACTGATTTCGATGTAACATATTTGTATTGTAAACCATTATGTAATAGTTGTGTGTAAACAGGATATTTTAGATTATCATTATTTGATAATCTACGTAAAGCTTTTTAAACCTTTATTTATGAAATAAAGGTTATGGTTTGTTTTAAAAATGAATGCAGTCTTTGAAAAAACGTCTCATATAGAGGTCAAAACCTCGCAACGAAATCAATTAATATGGAACGTTTTTAATCAATAAGAACGGGACATTTCAGCGGGGTCCAAGGGGCAGAGCCCCAGGTCAGCTTGGAAAATTTTTGTTTGAGTTAATATCGCTTTATTAAAAATGTGTTAAAAATTTGATTTTAAGATTTCAACAACATTAAATAAGATCGTTAACTAAGACACATATCAAAGTACTTCTACTTAGCAAAAATACTTACAATTTCATTCTCATTCGTTTTCATCAACAATTTTACTCGTATGCACCCGTATTCGTACTCGTACAATACACAGCTTCTAGATGTATTTACTATTGGTATATACCAATAGGAAACCATCATGATCAGCCATAACTGATTGGAATTTGGAGTCTTTCATGTAGGGTTTATCTTTTGACTAATTGTAAGAATTATTGCAACTAAATTCCAAGCTTAAAAGTTAATCAAATTTGACTACATATACATGCATATTCACGTCCATAATTCTATCACCATAACCCATTTGATTTCAATTTTAATCTTAATTTTCTTTCTACCTAAATACTTTCATTCAAGAACACATCTATATTCAGCAACCTTTCTTCGTCTACATCAAATTCTACATCAAAATCTAATCTATAATCGTCATAAGAAAAATCATTCAAGAATCATTTCAAGTTTACTGGATTACTACCAAGCTTTCTAATCCAATCTAAGTAGTCATCCAAGATCAAGAAACCTTTGTTATTTACAGTAGGTTATCTTTCTTATTCAAGGTAATGCTCATATCTAAAATTTGATTCGATTTCTATAACTATAAACTATCTTGATTCGAGTAATAATCTTACTTGAAATTGTTTTCGTGTCATGATTATGTTTCAAGAACTTCCAAGCCATCAAAGATCCATTCAAGCTCAAGATTATTTTTGTCATTTCCAGTAGGTTTACCTACTATACTTGAGGTAGTAATGATGTTCGTAACATCATTTGATTCATATATAAATAACTATCTTTTTCGAAGATTTGAAAACGTAATCACTAGAACATAGTTTAGTTAATTCTAAACTTGTTCACAAGCAAAGTTAATCCTTCTAACTTGACTTTTAAAATCAAATAAACACATGTTCTATATCTATATGATATGCTAACTTAATGATTTAAAACCTGAAAACACGAAAAACACCGTAAAACCGGATATACACCGTCGCAGTAACACCGCGGGCTGTTTTGGATTAGTTAATTAAAAACTATGATAAACTTTGATTTAAAAGTTGTTCTTCTGGGAAAATGATTTTTCTTATGAACATGAAACTATATCCAAAAATCATGGTTAAACTCAAAGTGGAAGTATGTTTTCCAAAATGGTCATCTAGACGTCGTTCTTTCGACTGAAATGACTACCTTTACAAAAACAACTTGTAACCTGTATTTCTGACTATAAACTTATACTTTATCTGTTTAGATTCATAAACTTAAGTTCAATATGAAACCATAGCAACTTGAATCACTCAAAACGGATTTAAAACGAAGAAGTTATGGGTAAAACAATATTGGATAATTTTGCTTGTTGTAGCTACGTGAAATTTGTAACAAATCTATACAAATCATATCTTAGCTAACTTATATTGTATTATACATGTATTTTAATATATTATGTAATCTTGGGATACCATAGACACGTATGCAAATGTTTTGACATATCATATCGACCCATGTATATATATTATTTGGAACAACCATATATATTAGCATGCAATAGCGGAAGCTCTTAATAATCACCTGAGAATAAACATGCTTTAAACGTTAACAAAAATATTTGTGAGTTATAGGTTTAACCTATATATTTATCAAATTGTAATAATAGACCACAAGATTTCATATTTCAATATACATCCCATACATAGAGATAAAAATCATTCATATGGTGAACACCTGGTAACCGAAATTAACAAGATGCATATAAGAATATCCCCTATCATTCCAGGAAATCCATCAGACATGGTAAAAACAACATCGAAGTACTAAAGCATCCGCAACCATGGATGGGGTTCGTTAGGCCCAATAGATCTATCTTTAGGATTCGCGTCAATTAGTAGATCAGTTTACTAATTCTTAGGTTACCAAGCAAAAAGGGGCATATTCGGCTTCGATCATTCACCCATATAATGTAGTTTCATTTACTTGTGTCTATTTCATAAAACATTTATAAAACTACATGTATTCTCATCCCAAAATATTAGATTTTAAAAGTGGGACTATAACTCACTTTTATAGATTTTTACTTCGTCGGGAAGTAAGACTTGGCCACTGGTCTATTCAGGAACCTATAACAAATATGTACATATATATCAAAGTATGTTCAAAATATATTTACAACATTTTTAATACATTTTACTGTTTTAAGTTTATTAAGTCAGATGTCCTCGTTAGTAACCTACAACTAGTTGTCCACAGTTAGATGTACAGAAATAAATCGATATATATTATCTTGAATCAATTCACGACCTAGTGTATACACGTCTCAGGCTAGATCACAACTCAAAGTATATATATTTTTGGAATCAACCTCAACCCTGTATAGCTAACTCCAACATTACTACATATAGCGTGTCTATGGTTGTTCCAAATAATATATATACATGGGTCGATATGATATGTCAAAACATTTACATACGTGTCTATGGTATCCCAAGATTACATAATATATTAGAATACATGTATAATACAATATGAGTTAGCTAGGATATGACTAATATAGATTTGTTACCAATTTTCACGTAGTTACAACAAGCAAAAGTATCCAATCTTGTTTTACCCATAACTTCTTCGTTTTAAATCCATTTTGAGTGATTCAAGTTGCTATGGTTTCATATTGAACTTAAGTTTATGAATCTAAACAGAAAAAGTATAAGTTTATAGTCAGAAATACAGGTTACAAGTCATTTTTGTAAAGGTAGTCATTTCAGTCGAAAGAACGATGTCTAGATGACCATTTTGGAAAACATACTTTTACTTTGAGTTTAACCATGATTTTTGGATATAGTTTCATGTTCATAAGAAAAATCATTTCCCAGAAGAAAAACTTTTAAATCAAAGTTTATCATAGTTTTTAATTAACTAACCCAAAACAGCCCGCGGTGTTACTACGACGGCGTAAATCTAGTTTTACGGTATTTTTCGTGTTTTCAGGTTTTAAATCATTAAGTTAGCATATCATATATATATATATATATATATATATATATATATATATATATATATATATATATATATATATATATATATATATATATATATATATGTATATATATAGAACATGTGTTTAGTTGATTTTAAAAGTCAACTTAGAAGGATTAACTTTTATTTGCGAACAAGTTTAAAATTAACTAAACTATGTTCTAGTGATTACAAGTTTAAACCTTTGAATAAGGTAGTTTTATATTTATGAATCGAATGATGTTATGAACATTATTAATACCTCAAGTTTAGTAGGTAAACCTACTAGAAATGATGAAAAAAGTAACTTGAGCTTCAAATGATCTTTGATGGCTTGGAAGTTCTTGAAATAGAATCATGACACAAAAACAAGTTCAAGTAAGATTATTACTCGAATTAAGATAGCTATAGTTATAGAAATTGAATCAAAGCTTGAATGTGAATATTACCTTGATTTAGAAAGATAACCTACTGTAAATAACAAAGGTTTCTTGATCTTAGATGATTGCTTGGAATGGATTAGGAAACTTGGAAGCAAACTTGTAAACTTGGAAGTGTTCTTGATGTGTTCTTGAGTAATTGTTTTTATGATGATTATAGGTAATAACCAAAGCTTGTATTTGATGATTTTTGATGGAAAAATAGTAACTTAGACGTTCATGAAAGAGTGTGTGTGTTTTGAGAGAGAATTGGGAAGAAAATTAGAAGTGAAATAGAGTAGGTGGTGAGTGGTGAAGGTGAGTGGGGTTAAAAGGAGTTCTTGTTTTTGTTTCCTTGCTCATAAGTCATGCTAGTTGTCTAATTGTTGGTTCCACATGTTTGTTGACTATCTAGGGCTGCTAAGAGCTGAATTATTATGTGTATATTCCAATAGTATATACGTCTAGGAGCTGGGTATTGTACGAGTACGAATACGGTTGCATACGAGTAGAATTGTTGATGAAAATGAATGAGAATGCAATTGTAAGCATTTTTGTTAAGTAGAAGTACTTTGATATGTATCTTGAAGTCTTTCAAAAGTGTACTAATACATCTAAATACACTACATGTATATACATTTTAACTGAGTCGTTAAGTCATCGTTAGTCGTTACATGTAAGTGTTGTTTTGAAACTTTTAAGTTAACGATCTCATTTAATGTTGTTAACCCATTATTTATTATATCTAATGAGATGTTAAATTATTACATTATCAAGATATTATGATGTATGAATATATCTTAATATGATATATATACATTAAAATGTCGTTACAACGATAATCGTTACATATATGCCTCGTTTCAAAAATCTTACGTTAGTAGTCTTGTTTTACATATGTAGTTCATTGTTAACATACTTAATGATATATAATTATCATTTTATCATGTTAAATATAGTGTAACAATATCTTAATATGATACATATGTATTTAGTAAGACGTTGTAATAATGATAATCGTTATATATATCATTTCGAGTTTCTTAACATAGTAGTCTCATTTTTATGTATATAACTCATTGTTAATATACTTATGGAGATACTTACTTATCATAATCTCATGTTAACTATATGTATATCCATATATATATCGTCATGTCGTTTTTACAAGTTTTAACGTTCGTGAATCGCCGGTCAACTTGGGTGGTCAATTGTCTACATGAAACTCATTTCAAATAATCAAGTCTTAACAAGTTTGATTGCTTAACATGTTGGAAACATTTAATCATGCAAATATAGTTTTCAATTAATATATAATCATGGAAAAGTTCGGGTCACTACAACGAAATCAATTAATATGGAACGTTTATAATCGATATGAACGGGACATTTCACTTTGTTCACAATATGACCAAGGAATTGAACTTCCCTTAGCCAAAATTCACATTTGGAGAGCTTAGCATACAACTTCTCCTTTCATAACGTTTTCAACACACCCCGCAAATGGTGTTCATGTTCCTTCATACCCTTCGAATAGACAAGTATGTCGTCAATGAACACAATTACCGACTTGTCCAACATAGGTGGGTGAAATGTCCCGTTCATATTGATTATAAACGTTCCATATTAATTGATTTCATCGCGAGGTTTTGACCTCTATATGAGACGTTTTTCAAAGACTGCATTCATTTTTAAAACAACCATAACCTTTATTTTATCTATAAAGGTTTAAAAAGCATTACGTAGATTATCAAATAATGATAATCTAAAATATACCGTTTACACACGACCATTACATAATGGTTTACAATAAGAATATATTACATCAAAAATAAGTTTCTTGAATGCAGTTTTTACACAATATCATACAAGCATGGACTCCAAATCTTGTCCTTATTTTAG
Source organism: Rutidosis leptorrhynchoides (assembly GCF_046630445.1). Lineage (NCBI taxonomy): Eukaryota > Viridiplantae > Streptophyta > Magnoliopsida > Asterales > Asteraceae > Rutidosis > Rutidosis leptorrhynchoides. Next base: position 267,283,521 of record NC_092336.1, read on the forward strand.
TATGCAACAGCGGAAGCTCTTAATAATCACCTGAGAATAAACATGCTTAAAATGTCAACAAAAATGTTGGTGAGTTATAGATTTAACCTATATATTATCAAATCATAATAATAGACCACAAGATTTCAGATTTCAATATACATCCCATACATAGATATAAAAATCATTTATATGGTGAACACCTGGTAACCGACATTAACAAGATGCATATAAGAATATCCCCTATCATTCCGGGAAATCCTTCGGACATGATAAAAATGAATTCGAAGTACTAAAGCATCCGGTACTTTGGATGGGGTTCGTTAGGCCCAATAGATCTATCTTTAGGATTCGCGTCAATTAGTAGATCGGTTTACTAATTCTTAGGCTACCAAGCAAAAGGGGAATATTCGGCTTCGATCATTCACCCATATAATGTAGTTTCATTTACTTGTGTCTATTTCGTAAAACATTTATAAAACTGCATGTATTCTCATCCCAAAATATTAGATTTTAAAAGTGGGACTATAACTCACTTTCACAGATATTTCCTTCCTCGGAAATAAGACTTGACCATGGATCGATTCACGAACCTATACAAATATGTACATATATATCAAAGTATGATCAAAATATAATTACAACCATTTTTATTATGTTTTAAAGATTTGAGTGTATTAAGTCAGCTGTCCTCGTTAGTAACTTACAACTAGTTGTCCACAGTTAGATGTACAGAAATAAATCGATATATATTATCTTGAATCAATCCACGACCCAGTGTATACACGTCTCAGGCTAGATCACCACTCAAAGTATATATATTTTTGGAATCAACCTCAACCTTGTATAGCTAACACCAACATTACTGCATATAGAGTGTCTATGGTTGTTCCAAATAATATATATACATGGGTCGATATGATATATCAAAATATTTGCATACGTGTCTATGGTATCCCAAGATTACATAATATATTAGAATACATGTATAATACAATATAAGTTAGTTAGGATATGATTTGTATAGATTTGTTAAACATTTCCCGTAGCTAAAAAGATCAAAAATATCCAATCTTGATTTATCCATAACTTCTTCTTTTTAAATCCGTTTTGAGTGAATCAAATTGCTATGATTTCATATTGAACTCTAATTTAAGAATCCAAATAGAATAAGTATAGGTTTATAGTCAGAAATTTAAGTTACATGTCAATTACTAAAGAGGTAGTCATTTCCGTCGAAAGAACGACATCTTGATGACCATTTTGAAAAACATACTTTCACTTTGTGTTTAACCAAAATTTTTGGATATAGTTTCATGTTCATATGAAAAATCATTTTCCCAGAAGAACAACTTTTAAATCAAAGTTTATCATAGTTTTTAATTATCCAAACCAAAACAGCCCCCGGTTTCACTACGACGGCGTATATCCGATTTTATGGTGTTCATCGTGTTTCCAGGTTTTAAATCATTAATTTAGCATATCATATAGATATAGAACATGTGTTTAGTTGATTTTAAAAGTCAAGTTAGAAGGATTAACTTTTGTTTGCGAACAAGTTTAGAATTAACTAAACTATGTTCTAGTGATTACAAGTTTAAACCTTCGAATAAGATAGCTTTATATGTATGAATCGAATGATGTTATGAACATCATTACTACCTCAAGTTTTCAAAGGATCCTTGGATGGCTTGAAAGTTCTTGAAGCAGAATTATGACACGAAAACAGTTCAAGTAAGATGTTCAATCGAAATAAGATTGTTATAGTTGTAGAAATTGAATCAAAGTTTGAATATGAATATTACCTTGAATTAGAAAGATAACCTACTGTTAATAACAAAGGTTCCTTGATCTTAGATGATTACTTGGAATGGATTAGAAAGCTTGGAAGTAAAGTTGCAAACTTGGAAGTATTCTTGATTTTTATGAAACTATACTTATGGAATTTATGAAGAACACTTAGAACTTGAAGATGGAACTTGAGAGAGATCAATTAGATGAAGAAAATTGAAGAATGAAAGTATTTGTAGGTGTTTTTGGTCTTTGGTATATGGATTAGATATAAAGGATATGTAATTTTGTTTTCATGTAAATAAGTCATGAATGATTACTCATATTTTTGTAATTTTATGAGATATTTCATGCTAGTTGCCAAATGATGGTTCCCACATGTCTTAGGTGACTCACATGAGCTACTAAAAGCTGATCATTGGAGTGTATATACCAATAGTACATACATCTAAAAGCTGTGTATTGTACGAGTACGAATACGGGTGCATATGAGTAGAATTGTTGATGAAACTGAACGAGGATGTAATTGTAAGCATTTTTGTTAAGTAGAAGTACTTTGATATGTGTCTTGAAGTCTTTAAAAAGTTTAAGAATACATATCAAAACACAACATGTATATACATTCTAATGGAGTCGTTAAGTCTTCGTTAGTCGTTACAAGTAAGTGTTGTTTTGAAACCTTTAAGTTAACGATCTCAATTAATGTTGTTAACCCAATGTTTATTATATCAAATGAGATGTTAAATTATTATATTATCATGATATTATGATGTATGAATATCTCTTAATATGATATATACATTAAAATATCGTTACAACGATAATCGTTACATATAAGTCTCGTTTCGTAAGTCTTGAGTTAGTAGTATTGTTTTTACATATGTAGTTCATTGTTAAGACACTTAATGATATATTTAAATATCATTTTATCATGTTAAATATAGTGTATCAATATCTTAATATGATACATATGTATTTAGTAGACGTTATCATAACGATAATCGTTATATATATCATTTCGAGTTTCTTAACTTAGTAATCTCATTTCTTATGTATATCACACATTGTTAATATACTTAATGAGATACTTACTCATCATAATCTTATGTCAACCATATATATGTGTCTATATATACCACAACATGTAGTTTTTACAATTTTGTAACGTTCGTGAATCGCCGGTCAACATGGGTGATCAATTGTCTATATGAAACTTATTTCATTTAATCAAGTCTTAACAAGTTTGATTGCTTAACACGTTGGAAACATTTAGTCATGTAAATATCAATCTCAATTAATATATATATAAACATGGAAAAGTTCGGGTCACTACAGTACCTACCCGTTAAATAAATTTCGTCCCAAAATTTTAAGCTGTTGAAGGTGTTGACGAATCTTCTGGAAATAGATGCGGGTATTTCTTCTTCATCTGATCTTCACGCTCCCAGGTGAACTTGGGTCCTCTAAGAGTATTCCATTGAACCTTAACAATCGGTATCTTGTTTTGCTTAAGTCTCTTAACCTCACGATCCATTATTTCGACGGGTTCTTAAATGAATTGAAGTTTTTCATTGATTTGGATTTCGTCCAAAGGAATAGTGAGATCTTCTTTAGCAAAACATTTCTTCAAATTTGAGACGTGGAAAGTGTTATGTACAGCCGCGAGTTGTTGAGGTAGCTCCAGTTGGTAAGCTACTGGTCCGACACGATCTATAATCTTGAATGGTCCAATGTACCTTGGATTTAGTTTCCCCCGTTTACCAAATCGAACAACGCCTTTCCAAGGTGAAACCTTAAGCATGACCATTTCTCCAATTTCAAACTCTATATCTTTTCTTTTACTGTCAGCGTAGCTCTTTTGTCGACTCTGGGCGGTTTTCAATCGTTGTTGAATTTGGATGATTTTCTCGGTAGTTTCTTGTATTATATCCGGACCCGTAATTTGTCTATCCCCCACTTCATTCCAACAAATCGGAGACCTGCACTTTCTACCATAAAGTGCCTCAAACAGCGCCATCTCAATACTAGAATGATAACTGTTGTTGTAGGAAAATTCTGCTAACGGTAGGTGTCGATCCCAACTGTTTTCGAAATCAATAACACATGCTCGTAGCATGTCTTCAAGCATTTGTATCGTCCTTTCGCTCTGCCCATCAGTTTGTGGATGATAGGCAGTACTCATGTCTAGACGAGTTCCTAATGGTTGCTGTAATGTCTGCCAGAATATTGAAATAAATCTGCCATCCCTATCAGAGATAATAGAGATTGGTATTCCATGTCTGGCGACGACTTCCTTCAAATACAGTCGTGCTAACTTCTCCACCTTGTTATCTTCTCTTATTGGCAGGAAGTGTGCTGATTTGGTGAGACGATCAACTATTACCCAAATAGTATCAAAACCACTTGCAGTCATTGGCAACTTAGTGATGAAATCCATGGTAATATTTTCCCATTTCCATTCCGGGATTCCGGGTTGTTAAAGTAGACCTGATGGTTTCTGATGCTCCGCTTTGACCTTAGAACACGTCAAACATTCCCCTACGTATTTAGCAAAATCGGCTTTCATACCCGGCCACCAAAAGTGTTTCTTGAGATCTTTATACATCTTTCCCGCTCCGGGATGTATTGAATATCTGGTTTTATGTGCTTCTTTAAGTACCATTTCTCTCACATCTCCAAAATTCTTGGGTATCTCATTCTTCAACTTTCCTTCTTTTACAACCCCCTGTTGCGCCTCCTTTATTTGAGTAGTAAGGTTAGTACGAATAATTATATTCATAGCTTTTACCCGTATAGGTTCTCTATCCTTTAACTCAAAGCGTCGGCTACCACATTCGCCTTCCCCGGGTGGTATCGAATATCAAAATCATAGTCATTCAACAGTTCAATCCACCTGCATTTTCTCATATTCAGTTGCTTCTGATTAAATATATGTTGGAGACTTTTGTGGTCGGTATATATAATACTTTTGACCCCATATAAATAATGCCTCCAAGTCTTTAATGCAAAAACAACAGCACCCAATTTCAAATCGTGAGTTGTATAATTTTGCTCGTGAATCTTCAATTGTCTAGACGCATAAGCAATCACCTTCATTCATTGCATTAATACACAATCGAGACCTTGCTCTGATGCGTCACAATAAATCACAAAATCATCATTCCCTTCAGGAAATGACAATATAGGTGCCGTAGTTAGCTTTTTCTTCAATAACTGAAACACCTTCTCTTGTTCATCCTTCCATTCAAATTTCTTCCCTTTATGCGTTAATGCAATCAAGGGTTTTGCTATTTTGGAGAAATCTTTGATGAATCTTCTGTAGTAACCAGCCAATCCTAAAAATTGACGTATATGCTTCAGAGTTTTTGGGGTTTCTCACTTTTTAACGGTTTTGATCTTTGCCGGGTCCACATGGATACCTTCTTTGTTCACTATGTGACCGAGGAATTGAACTTCTTCCAACCAAAATGCACACTTTAAAAACTTAGCGTACAGTTTTTCTTTCCTCAATACTTCTAGCACTTTTCTCAAATGTTCTTCGTGCTCTTTATCATTCTTTGAGTAAATAAGTATGTCATCGATGAAAACAATGACAAACTTGTCAAGATATGGCCCACACACTCGGTTCATAAGGTCCATGAACACAGCTGGTGCGTTAGTCAATCCAAACGGCATAACCATAAACTCGTAATGACCATAACGCGTCCTAAAAGCAGTTTTTGGAATATCATCCTCCTTTACTCGCATTTGATGATATCCAGAACGTAAATCGATTTTCGAATAAACCGACGAGTCTTGTAGTTAATCAAATAAGTCGTCAATTCTTGGCAGTGGATAACGGTTTTTGATGGTAAGTTTATTCAACTCTCTGTAGTCAATACACAACCTAAATGTACCATCCTTCTTCTTGACAAACAAAACAGGAGATCCCCATGGTGATGTGCTTGGTCGAATGAAACTACGTTCTAATAGTTCTTGTAGTTGGCTTTGCAGTTCTTTCATCTCGCTGGGTGCGAGTCTGTATGGATCACGAGCTATTGGTGTAGCTCCTGGTACAAGATCTATTTGAAATTCAACAGATCGATGTGGGGGTAATCCCGGTAATTCTTTCGGAAATACATCGGGAAATTCTTTTACGACGGGAACATCACTGATGTTCTTTTCTTCAGGTTTAACTTCCTCGATGTGTGCTAGAATGACGTAACAACTTTTTCTTATTAGTTTTTGCGCCTTCAAACTACTAATAAGATTTAATTTCGCGTTGTTCTTTTCTCCGTACACCATTAAAGGTTTTCCCTTTTCACGCATAATGCGAATCACATTTTTGTAACAAACGACCTCCGCTCTCACCTTTTTCAACCAGTCCATGCCAATTATTACATCAAAACTTCCTAACTCGACTGGTATTAAATCAATCTTAAACGTTTCATCACCCAGTTTAATTTCTCTATCCCGACATATATTATCTGCTGAAATTAATTTACCATTTGCTAATTCGAGTAAAAATTTATTATCCAAAGGCGTCAATGGGCAACTTAATTAAGCACAAAATTCTCTACTCATATAGCTTCTATCCGCACCCGAATCAAATAAACATAAGCAGATTTATCATCAATAAGAAACGTACCCGTAACAAGCTTCGGGTCTTCCCGTGCTTCTGCCGCATTAATATTGAAAACTCTTCCACGGCCCTGCCCATTAGTATTCCCCTAATTCGGGCAATTTCTAATAATGTGGCCCGGTTTTTCACATTTATAACAAACAGCGTTGGTATTACTTGCTCCGACACTATTTGTTTCGGCATTACTTGTTCCGACATTATTTGTTCCTTTAGTTCTGTTAAACTTTGGTCCGTAGACCTCACACTTTGTCGCGCTATGACGATTTCTTTTACACCTGTTGCAAAATGTCGTGCAAAACCCCTGATGATTTTCTTCACACCTATGACATGGCTGTTTTTGGTTTTTGTTTCCGTTGTTGTTATTGAGGTTGTTGTTGGGGTTGTTATTATTGTTGAAATGGTTGTTGTAGTTGTTGTTGGGATGTTTGTTGTAGTTATTGTTAGGATTGTGGTTATTGTTGCGATTGTTGTTGCGGTTGTTGGGATAGTTGTTGCGATTGTGGTTGTAATTGTTGTTGTTGTTGTACTGGTGACTCTTGTCACTGTTTTCCTCCCACTTCCTCTTGAGTTGTTTCGTGTTGGCTTCTTCGGCCGCCTGCTCTTTAATTCTTCCCTCAATCTGATTTATGAGTTTATGAGCCATTCGACTTGCCTTCTGTATAGAAGCGGGCTCGTGTGAACTCAAATCTTCTTGAATCCTTACTGGTAACCCTTTTACAAACGCGTCGATCTTCTATTCTTCATCTTCGAATGCTCCCGGACACAATAGGCACAACTCTGTGAATCGTCGTTCATATGTGGTAACGTCGAACCCTTGTGTTCGTAACTCTCTAAGTTCTGCCTTGAGTTTATTGACTTCGTTTCTAGGACGGTACTGCTCGTTCATCAATTGCTTGAATGCCGACCATGGTAGTGCGTAAGCATCATTTTGTCCTACCTGTTCAAGATAGGTGTTCCACCACATTAACGCAGTACCTGTGAAGGTATGCGTAGCGTACTTCACTTTGTCTCCTTTAGCACACTTACTTATGGCAAACACCGATTCAACTTTCTCGGTCCACCGTTTCAATCCGATTGGTCCTTCGGTCCCATCAAATTCTGAAGGTTTGCAGGTAGTGACTTCCTTGTAGGAGCATCCTACACGATTTCTTGCGCCGTTAGCTGTATTACTAGATTCAGAGTTATTATTGGTATGTAGCGCGGCCTGTACTGCGGCTATGTTTGAAGCAAGAAAGGCACAAAATTCCTCTTCGCTCATATTCAAGGTGTGTCGAGTAGTCGGTGCCATTTCCTTTAAAATAGTCAAATGAAACAATTTAATCATATAGAATATTAAGAGTAGTCAATAGTATCTCGTAGCATAATATGAACTCATTTATAAAAAGCTTTTTCTTCATATTAGCGTTTTATAAGTTTAAATTCGGGTACTACCTACCCGTTAAGTTCATATTTAGTAGCTAATATACAATTCAACTACTACAATTCCATATGAAAAACTGATTATAATAATATATCACATACAAATATTCTTCAAACTTACAATTTCACTATATTACATATAACATGAAATATAGTACACTATGATACAGGACAGTTTTGAAGATAAATCTAGTTAATACGCAAGTTGTTCAGCAAAGGAAATAAATACACGTAATTCATAAGTCCAGAAACAAGTCATGCACTCTGGTTTTACTAAGACGACTTCTCATCCTTGGTCTTGTGGAAAATAACCGTTATGACCATTGGCTAGGCAGCATGTTGTAATGTCGTCAAAAGGACGAGGGTTTCTTAATGTCCAACAGCCCTGTAATAATCTAAAAACCTTGTTTCTCACCCCAACTACTGAATTCGTCACTTGTGGGAAGGTTTTATTTAAAAGTTGCAATCCGATGTTCTTTTTCTCACTTTGGTAAGAAGCGAACATCACTAACCCGTAAGCATAACATGCTTCTTTATGTTGCATGTTAGAAGCTCTTTCTAATTCATGAAATCCTATGTTGGGATATGTTGTGTCAAAATAGGTTCTTAACCCGTAGTGTAAAATTGCATTTACGTTCCCCGCATTTAACGCTTTAAAGAAAACACGGCGTAACTTACGGTCTCCCCAATGTGATATACCCCACCTATCAAAAGAAAGCCTTTTATAAACTAAGGCATTTCTGGAAAGTCTTTCAAATGTTTGACAAGTTAATTTAGCCATAACTAAATGTGCTGATGAATTCTGACCGACTCTAGACAAGATTTCCTCAATCATATCCTCCGGTAGGTCTTCTAAAATATTCGGTTGTCTACCCTTAACGTCCATTTTGTTTTTATACTGTAAAATAGACAAGGATTAGATTCGTAAAAGATAATTAACAAACAATACAAGCAATTTTTTTACATAGAACATAAAAGTACAAGCACACTACAATACATATAATATACAACATGATTACAACCCTCTAATCTTAATCACTGGTTTCTTCTTCTTCGGACTTGGTTCGTTTTTCTAATTTTCTAGGAATATATTGTGTTCCTCTAATACGAGCCGTCGTTTTCCACAATGGTTTAGAAAAACCTGGTGGTTTAGAGGTTCCCGGGTCATTGTTACATTTTAGGAAATACGGATGTTGTCGATACATATAAAGTTCATCGGGGTTGGAATCGGATTTCTCTATTTTTATACCTTTTCCCTTATTATTTTCTTTCGCTTTATTAAATTGGGTCGAGGTAATTTCTATAACATCATCGGAATCCTCATCGGGATCCGATTCATCGGAAAATTGGTAATCTTCCCAATATTTTTCTTCCTCGGCGGAAACACCATTGACCATTATTAACTTTGGTCCGTTGGTTGAGGATTTTTTTTTATTTAATCAATTTACTATACGTATAAATATTTCTTCCTCCGAAACCTCTTCTTCTGGTTCCTCCTCTTTAGATTCCTCCTCTTCTGGTTCATCTTCTTCCGGTTCCTCCTTTTCCGGTTCTTCTTCTTCCGGTTCCTCTTCGTGAATTTGTGAATCTTCCCAAAATATATTCGACTCTTCATTATTATTAGGTGAATCAATGGGATTTGTACTAGAGGTAGACATCTATCACACAATATCAAACACGTTAAGAGATTAATATATCACATAATATTTACATGTTAATAATATATAGTTTCCAACAAAAATGTTAAGCAGTCATTTTTAAAGAAAACACGGTCGAAGTCCAGACTCACTAATGCATCCTAACAAACTCGATAAGACACACTAATGCAAATTTTTCTAGTTCTCTAAGACCAATGCTCGGATACCAACTGAAATGTCCCGTTCATATTGATTATAAACGTTCCATATTAATTGATTTCGTTGCGAGGTTTTGACCTCTATATGAGACATTTTTCAAAGACTGCATTCATTTTTAAAACAACCATAACCTTTATTTTATCTATAAAGGTTTAAAAAGCATTACGTAGATTATCAACTAATGATAATCTAAAATATACCGTTTACACACGACCAGTACATAATGGTTTACAATACGAATATATTACATCAAAAATAAGTTTCTTGAATGCATTTTTTACATAATATCATACAAGCATGGACTCCAAATCTTGTCCTTATTTTAGTATGCAACAGCGGAAGCTCTTAATAATCACCTGAGAATAAACATGCTTAAAACGTCAACAAAAATGTTGGTGAGTTATAGGTTTAACCTATATATTATCAAATCATAATAATAGACCATAAGAATTCATATTTCAATATACATCCCATACATAGAGATAAAAATCATTCATATGGTGAACACCTGGTAACCGACATTAACAAGATGCATATAAGAATATCCCCTATCATTTCAGGAAATCCTTCGGACATGATAAAAACGAATTCGAAGTACTAAAGCATCCGGTACTTTGGATGGGGTTCGTTAGGCCCAATAGATTTATCTTTAGGATTCGTGTCAATTAGTAGATCGGTTTACTAATTCTTAGGCTACCAAGCAAAAGGGGCATATTCGGCTTCGATCATTCACCCATATAATGTAGTTTCATTTACTTGTGTCTATTTCATAAAACATTTATAAAACTGCATGTATTCTCATCTCAAAATATTAGATTTTAAAAGTGGGACTATAACTCACTTTCACAGATATTTCATTCCTCGGAAATAAGACTTGGCCACGGATCGATTCACGAATCTATACAAATATGTACATATATATCAAAGTATGATCAAAATATAATTACAACAATTTTTATTATGTTTTAAAGATTTGAGTGTATTAAGTCAGCTGTCCTCGTTAGTAACCTACAACTAGTTGTCCACAGTTAGATGTACAGAAATAAATCGATATATATATTATCTTGAATCAATCCACGACCCAGTGTATACACGTCTCAGGCTAGATCACAACTCAAAGTATATATATATTTGGAATCAACCTCAACCCTGTATAGCTAACTCCAACATTACTGCATATAGAGTGTCTATGGTTGTTCCAAATAATATATATACATGGGTCGATATGATATGTCAAAACATTTGCATACGTGTCTATGGTATTCCAAGATTACATAATATATTAGAATACATGTATAATACAATATAAGTTAGTTAGGATATGATTTGTATAGATTTGTTAAACATTTTCCGTAGCTAAAAAGATCAAAAATATCCAATCTTGTTTTACCCATAACTTCTTCATTTTAAATCCGTTTTGAGTGAATCAAATTGCTATGGTTTCATATTGAACTATAATTTAAGAATCCAAACATAAAAAGTATAGGTTTATAGTTGGAATTTTAAGTTACATGTCAATTACTAAAGAGGCAGTCATTTCCGTCGAAAGAACGACATCTTGATGACCATTTTGAAAAACATACTTTTACTTTGAGTTTAAACAAGATTTTTGGATATAGTTTCATGTTTATATGAAAAATCATTTTCCCAGAAGAACAACTTTTAAATCAAAGTTTATCATAGTTTTTAATTATCCAAACCAAAACAGCCCCCGGTTTCACTACGACGGCGTATATCCGATTTTATGGTGTTCATCGTGTTTCCAGGTTTTAAATCATTAAGTTAGCATATCATATAGATATAGAACATGTATTTAGTTTATTTTAAAAGTCAAGTTAGAAGGATTAACTTTTGTTTTCGAACAAGTTTAGAATTAACTAAACTATGTTCTAGTGATTACAAGTTTAAACCTTCGAATAAGATAGCTTTATATGTATGAATCGAATGATGTTATGAACATCATTACTACCTCAAGTTTTCTGGATAAAACTACTGGAAATGAGACAAATGGATCTAGCTTCAAAGGATCCTTGGATGGCTTGAAAGTTCTTGAAGCAGAATCATGACACGAAAATAGTTCAAGTAAGATTTTCACTCGAAATAAGATTGTTATAGTTATAGAAATTGAATCAAAGTTTGAATATGAATATTACCTTGAATTATAAAGATAACCTACTGTAAATAACAAAGGTTCCTTGATCTTAGATGATTACTTGGAATGGATTAGAAAGCTTGGAAGTAAACTTGCAAACTTGGAAGTATTCTTGATTTTTATGAAACTATACTTATGGAATTTATGAACACTTAGAACTTGAAGATGGAACTTGAGAGAGATCAATTAGATGATGAAAATTGAAGAATGAAAGTATTTGTAGGTGTTTTTGGTCGTTGGTATATGGATTAGATATAAAGGATATGTAATTTTGTTTTGATGTAAATAAGTCATGAATGATTACTAATATTTTTGTAATTTTATGAGATATTTCATGCTAGTTGCCAAATGATGGTTACCACATATGTTAGGTGACTCACATAGGCTACTAAGAGCTGATCATTGGAGTGTATATACTAATAGTACATACATCTAAACGCTGTGTATTGTACGAGTACGAATACGGGTGCATACGAGTGGAATTGTTGATGAAACTGAACGAGGATGTAATTGTAAGCATTTTTGTTAAGTAGAAGTACTTTGATATGTGTCTTGAAGTCTTTAAAAAGTGTAAGAATACATATCAAAACACAACATGTATATACATTCTAATGGAGTCGTTAAGTCTTCGTTAGTCGTTACATGTAAGTGTTGTTTTGAAACCTTTAAGTTAACGATCTCAATTAATGTTGTTAACCCAATGTTTATTATATCAAATGAGATGTTAAATTATTATATTATCAATACACATCCGCGTACTACCATCCTTCTTCTTCACGAACAAAACCGGAGCACCCATGGCGAGGCACTCGGTCGGATGAAACCCTTTTCAAGCAACTCTTGGGTTTGATTTAACAACTCTTGCATTTCCGTTGCTGCTAAACGATAAGGAGTTTTAGCAATGGGGGTAACCCCCGGAACCAACTTAATGCGAAATTCAACTTGTCTTTCCGCCGGAACACCCGGTAATTCATCCGGAAAAACGTCTTCGAATTTATTAACCACCGTAATTTCACGAATGGATGGTGGCTCTTCACGAGTATCAACTACATGGGCAAGAAAAGCCATGCAACCAGTAGTAAGAAAACAACGTGCCCGTGCAATAGTGTATAGTGGCACCGGTCTTCTCCGTCTCTCGCCATGAATAATTAACTCTCCCCCACTAGGGGTCTTCACGCGAATAGACTTTTCATGGCATGAAATATCAGCTCTATAACGATCGAGCCAATCCATACCAACGACAATATCGAATTCGCCCAACGTCATCGGGATAAGATCAATTTTAAAAGTTTCGGTGCCAAACAAAATATCACAATCATTACAAACGTCAACCTCTAGCACCATCTTACCATCCGCTATCTCAACTTCTACTGGATGACTTAACTTAGCTAGCGGTTTATCAAGCTTAGACACAAAACGCGAAGACACAAACAATAAATTTGCACCGCTATCAAATAGAATCTTTGCCGGATTAGAGTTAACCATGAAAGTACCTGAGACAACTTCATTGGATTGCTTGGCCTCATCATGGGTCATTAAGTAATTTCGTCCCCTCGCCGTCTCCGCCTCCTTTTCTAGCTTCTTAACTTGATCATTCCTCAAATCGGGACATTCCGTCCTTCGATGACCTTCTTTATTACAATTAAAACAAACGATTTTATTGGAAGATGAGTTCGTACAATCACGGGCTATGTGCCCTTGTCGCTCACAATTGTAGCATGTGGGTCCAAAACTCTTAGACGCCCCCTTTTTCACACTACCGACGCTTTCGGTCACACTCCTACTCTTCTTGTGCGAGTGCCTAGTAGCTTAAAATTTTCGTTTGCTAAAGGTAAAGTCACTCTTTCTCGGAGCAAGCGACTCAAAACCCTTAGCGATATCAAACAACTCATTAAATGTTTTCGCCGAGTTCCTACTAATCCTCTCTTGATAGTTATCATTCAAGGTTAGGTAGAAATCTTCTTTTAACATATGATCATTCCCGACATACTCCGGGCAAAATTGGGTCTTTGATAAGAAAGTGGACTTGAGAGTGTTCAAATCCATTTACCCTTGCCATAAAGTACGCAACTCGTCCTTAAGCCTCGAAAGATCGGCCGAAGTTCGGTACTCCCTGAAAAATTCCATCTTAAATGCATCCCACGTCAAACTCACACTTTGTTCTTCGCCATAAAGTCGAATTTTCGCATCCCACCACAACTTGGCATCACCCCTCATCATGCTACTACCAAACCTCGTCCTCTTATCGAGAGGGCACTCACTAGTACGAAAAGCCCCCTCCATGTCGAAGACCCAACGAGCACTCTTGAGTGGGTCTCGTTCACCCTCAAAGGTCAGAGGTTGAGCATCTTTGAAGTTTTTATAGTTGAAGTCTCGCCTTCCGACGTTATCTTCTTGAAGAACAATCTTAACTTGTTCCTTGACTCGATTGACTACTTATTCGTCAATCGAATCTAAGAACATCTTCTTAACGTCCTCTAAATAGGTCGCATGACTCCTTTGCATAATGGCCTCAACCTTGGCCGTAAACTCGACGTCCTCACTCGTACCTCCGTCATTGTTCTCGGGTCCGTTTCTCGTCTTCATACTATAAAACGGAAATAGGTTAAACAATGAAACGAAAAGACAAGACATCACATTCATATACACCTCACCACCCCATCTTGCTCAACAATTGTCGTGCATCGCTTGTTTGACATGATTTAAACCCGTAACAATGGTAGCTAATCATTGTTATGCGAGCACGTCGCATTAACTCGTTAGTACAACGTCTATCTCGCTTGATGATTGTAAAACATAGCACAAAACAACTAGCGCATAGTTAGATCACCTAAACCTAGGCACTAACCAATCCTCGGTCCGACCCGTCTCCTACAAGTCCCGCATAAAACGCATACACAATTCAAGTCTAAGTCTAGGAAACTATCTCAAGTCGCCTAAATCTCTTAGACCATGCTCTGATACCACTTGTAAGGACCCAACCCGTTCTACAATCGATTACGCGAAATAATTTTTTTTTAAAACAAGCAAGGCTGACCTGACAGGCTTAACCCAAGGCGCGGTCAGCCCAGCCGCGGCGCGGCTTAACTCAATTACAAATGGGTCAGAACCATTAAACCCTCGATAACCAAAACACCTTATAGCCCGCGGCGCGCCCATAAGGGCCGCGGCGCGGCTCACCTCTGTTGCTGATTCTTACTTATCAAAATTTCACAAGTGCCAAATTTCCGCAAATACGAGGTCCAAACTTTCAAAAGGCTTTACGCTACATCAATAAGCAAAGTTTATAAGTTTTAAGACTCCCGTTCAAATATTTGACCACCGAGCATCTTTCGCTCATTACAATTCAAAATATAAGTTTCGACCGACAAGTTTAAATACCAAACATAAACCCGAGCATGGTGTTTGGGGTTAAACTACCCAAAGCTAGGTCGAACGTCAAAAAGCTATACTCCCAAAAGCTTCTCCTAGCATAACAAAAGCGGGATCACTAATCCAACCGAATGCCCTTACCCTTGTCTACGCCGGAGCCTAAAAAGAGTAAACAATGAGAGGGTAAGCAAACGCTTAGTGAATGTGACGACCCGGAAATTTCTGACCAAATTTAAACTTAATCTTTATATAGTTTCGACATGATAAGCAAAGTCTATTAAACCGAGTCTCAAAAATTTTTGAACTATTTACATGATTCAGTTAACCTTTGACTATTCTTGACGATTCACGAACAATTGTTTGTAAATAAAAATGTATAAATATAAATGTATGTATATATAATATTTCTAAATAATAAAATATAATTAAATATGTAAAATAAGATATAAAATAATTAAATTGTAATTAATATAAATTTATATATAAATATATGAATTCCATATATAATTATATGTATATTGTAATATATGTTAAATTGTATAAACATTTAATATTTCAGAAAAGTTATTATAAAATGTATATCATATGGTTATATCACTTAACATGTAATATTCATATTTTTTTATTTAAAATGGTTGTTATAATAATATCATTATTATTTTCAAAATTAATATACATGCTAGTGTTATGAATATTATTACTTTAAATATATAATTTATAGATGCGAATTTGATATATAACTTATATCATTATTAATATTATTATTATCATTAATAATATTAGTATTATTATAATTTGTATTATTATTAATATCAATATCAGTACTACCTTCATTATTAATATTGATACAAGTATTATTTTAATATACAATATATAGATATGAGATTTGACAAGTATAATTTGTTATATCAATATTTTTAGTGTTATCTCATTAATATTATTATTACTGTTATTATTATCGTTATTATTATTATTTGTTATTAATATGATATTTATTATTATTATTATAATACCAGTATTTTTTTAAGAATATTAACAATATAATTATTATTAATATATACTTATTAATTACTAAAATAAATTATGATATATTAAGCAGATATATAAAACATGTATATGTTATCCATCGTTATCATCTGCAGATCCATTTCCTTCTTTATCCTACTTTTGTCTCTAATCTGATTATAAACGAATCCACTCACAGAAGAAACCAAATTCGGTTATATATCGAATCCAATTTTATATTTTTTTCTCTGATTTCCTGTTTTACTCCTACTTCTCTGTCGACTCTACAATCATATAAAAATAATCAGTTAAATCACTATCAGACTTAAAACCATTTAAATGTTTCATCGTCATTCTCAAATATCAATTGTATTTACTGCAGTTCGTAAAATTTAACAGAAAAATGAAGAAAACGCACAGGTACCTCTGTTCTTATTATTTTTTTAAAAGCTTGAATTCAAACGAATTCCCAAAATGTAATAGTGCAGAAGTATTAGGAATCCTTTGTTTAAACTATATGCAAAATCTGAAGTTCCAATTCTTCGTAGCAAATCCCAATTTTGGAGTCAAACTTTTTTCAAAAAGTCAAACGTCTTGTTTATTGGGAAATTCGAGTTCAATTGAATGTTTTCAGTTTAATTGAGATTGGAGAAAATTTCTAGTGATGATTTAACACCTTTTTCATGTTATAATCTTTAGCTAAAACGTCATAAAAATGCGAAATTGATTTTGAGTTCATAAAGTATTTAACGGGTTCTGTAATCAAAATTTTTTATATATTTTATCTGTTTTAATTGATTCAAGAACTTAATATATGTTACGTATATATATCAAGTTAATGTCCTAAAACAAATTTAATGATTTATGTGTTATGTTAATCACCTCTGTCGATTTGGAAATTTTAAAGAAGAAGAAGATGTAGAAACAGAAATAAGGAAGCAGAAGAATGGTTTAAGAGTGTTTGGTCTAAGCTAGAGGTCGCGGGTTCGAGTCCCGTCCCGGGCAGTTTATTTCTTTTTAATGTTTCTAAGGTATTATTTGATATTTATTATTATTATTATTATTATTATTATTATTATTATTATTATTATTATTATTATTATTATTATTATTATTATTATTATTATTATTATTATTATTATTATTATTATTATTATTATTATTATAAATTATTGATATTATTATGTTAATATAAATATGATGAGTAATATTATTATCATTCTTGTTATTAAGTAATATCATTAGGTATTATTAGTGTTATTATTATTATTATTATTAACGTTGATATGAGTAGGATTATTATTATTATTATTGTTAATATGAAAATAATACAAACTATTATCATTAATAATAGTATTAGTATCATTTTTGAATTAGTATTATTATTAACAAAAGTATTATTATTAAGATTACCATTAGTAATAAGATTGTCATAATTATTATTGTTTTATTTTTAAGATAAGTATTATTGTAACTATCATACTATAACTTATTATTAAACTAAGTATTATTATCATAACTAAAATTATTATTATCATCATTTATATTAATATTAAGATTATTATTATTATTACCATTAACATGATTAAAAGTATTATTATGAATATTATTATTATGTAATTACTAAAATCATTATCATAATTAGCATTAACAATAAAATTAATATTTTTACATTTACTATCATTAATATCATTATTATTATTATTAATACAATTATTAACATTATTATCTTATTAATAATATTAAGTATTATAAACATTTTTACCACTATTAATATTATTTTGGTATCATTATAACTACTATTATTAATATACAAATAATATATTTAAATAAATATAACATAACAAAAATTAATATTTTTATATATAAAATAAATATATGAAACATATATATACTATTAATATAAAAAGGGATACAACTAATAAATTTATATATATATTTGTTCGATTTCCATTATGTATATTAATAAATATACAAATGTTATAGGTTCGTGAATCCGAGGCCAACCCTGCATTGTTCAATGTCGTCATATGTATTTTTACTACAAAATACAGTATAGTGAGTTTCATTTACTCCCTTTTTAAATGCTTTTGCAATATATATTTTTGGGACTGAGAATACATGCGCTACTTTTATAACTGTTTTCCGAAATAGACACAAGTAATCGAAACTACATTCTATGGTTGAATTATCGAAATCGAATATGCCCTTTTTATCATGTCCGAAGTTGTCCCGGAATGATGGCGAATTTATCATGTCCGAAGTTGTTCCGGAATGATGGCGAATTTATCATGTCCGAAGTTGTCCCGGAATGATGGCGAATTTATCATGCCCGAAGTTGTCCCGGAATGATAGGAATATTCTATATGCATCTTGTTAAAGTCGATTACTAGGTGTTCAATCCATATGAATGATTTTTGTGTCTATGTACGGGACGTATATTTATAAGAAATGGGAATGAAAATCTTGTGGTCTATTAAAATAATGGAAATGATTGTTTATAATAAACTAATGAACTCACCAACCTTTTGGTTGACACTTTAAAGCATGTTTATTCTCAGGTATGAAAGAAATCTTCCGCTGTGCATTTGCTCATTTTAGAGATATTACTTGGAGTCATTCATGACATATTTCAAAAGACGTTGCATTCGAGTCGTTGAGTTCATCAAGATTATTA
Source organism: Rutidosis leptorrhynchoides (assembly GCF_046630445.1). Taxonomy (NCBI): domain Eukaryota; kingdom Viridiplantae; phylum Streptophyta; class Magnoliopsida; order Asterales; family Asteraceae; genus Rutidosis; species Rutidosis leptorrhynchoides. The sequence continues at coordinate 267,302,393 of NC_092336.1, forward strand.
TTAAGTCAATTATAGATGGATATATTATGAAATGGTATGCATGCCGTCAACTTTCGATGTAATGAAAGTTTGTCTTTTAAAAACGAATGCAATGTTTGTAAAATGTATCATATAGAGGTCAAGTACCTCGCGATGAAACCAAATGTAATGTATTCGTCCAGATGGATTAGGACGGGCTATCACAGTTGGTATCAGAGCTGTGGTCTTAGCGAACCAGGTCTACATTAGTGTGTCTAACTGATAGTCATTAGGATGCATTAGTGAGTCTGGACTTCGACCGTGTCTGCATGTCAAAAGTTTTGCTTATCATTTTTGTCGGAAATCATCTGCTTATCATCCTTAGGAAATTACCTGCTTATCATTCTTAGTCTAGACACATCTTACTGCATTGATTGCATGAATGGTGTATAGACAAATTCATATCTTAGCGTATCTGTTACTGTAGACTTTATCTGACACGTTTCCTTAATTCCCTCCGTAACCTACGGGATCTTTTGTATTATGTATAGGTATTCTATGTAATTAGAATATCATCCGATATCCGAAAATCACTTCATATCGAAAAATCCTTTATTCAATCGAACAAAATGGAATTTGTAGTGACCCGTCCTAATCCATCTGGACGAATACATTACATTTGGTTACATTGCGAGGTACTTGACCTCTATATGATACATTTTACAAACATTGCATTTGTTTTTAAAAGACAAACTTTCATTTCATCGAAAGTTGACAGGCATGCATACCATTTCATAATATATCTAAACTAATAATGACTTGATAATATTCTTGATGAACTCAATGACTCGAATGCAACATCTTTTGAAATATGTCATGAATGACTCCAAGTAATATCTATAAGATGAGCAAATGCACAGCGGAAGGTTTCTTTCATACCTGAGAATAAACATGCTTTAAAGTGTCAACCAAAAGGTTGGTGAGTTCATTAGTTTATCATAAATAATCATTTTCAATAATATAATAGACCACAAGATACTCATATTTCGAAAACAATCTGTGCAGGTCTGCTCACTGCTGGAAAATCATTCATACGATATATAAACACCTGGTAATCGACCTTAACAAGATGCATATAGAATATCCCCCGCATACCGGCATTCCGCACGGTCATGCAAAAAGCATACAAACAGGCCACTCTTTTAAATATGATGGTTGTGTACACCTCACAAACAGATCATATCTTTTAAAGCTGGCGGTTGTATACCTATTTCGAAGTACTAAAGCAGTTCAAATTCTCTGACTGGGGCTTGTGAGTGCCCATAGATCTATCTTTAGGATTCGTGTCAATTAGGGGCTCGGTTCCCTAATTCTTAGATTACCAGACTATAAAGGGGTGATATCCGGTGTACTCGTAACTCAATCGTAGAATGTTTTTAAGTACTTGTATCTATTTCGTCAAACATTTATAAAATCAGTGCATGTATTCTCAGTTCCAAAAATATATATTGCAAAAGCTTTTAAAAAGGGAGTAATGAAACTCACAATCCAATATTTAGTAGTAAAAATATTCATACGACGAAACTGAACAATGCAGGGTTGGCCTCGGATTCACGAACCTATATCATTTGTATATATATTAAAACATATACTTGTAATCGAACAAATATATATTATTATTAGTGATTTAACTTTTATATTATTAACTTATATATTTTTCATTAATTCATTAAATGTATTCTTCTTGTATATAAAAAGCATTAATATAGTTAAGTTATGTATGTTAAATATATTTTTATATATATCATTTGTTTGTTGAAACTAGTAATTGTAATAATACTAAATTAATATTTGTAATGGTAAAAACGATAATACTTAATATTACTAATAAAAATAATAATGTTAATAATCTTAGTGATAAATATAATGGTATAATAATAACTACAAAAAAATATTAATCTTTACTGTTAATGATAGTTTTAATACTAAATCTTATAATAATGATAATTATAGTAGTTTTTAATAAAATGAAGAATTTAGTAATGAGGTAATAATCATTTTGATAATAATACTTAATACTTAATAATAATAATAATTTTAACCATTTTATTACTGCTAATGATATTAATAATAATACTTATGTTTATAATAATAATTCTAATATTTATAATGATACTAGTACTAATATTAATCAATATGATAATGAATTTTATTAGGTTCATAATAATAATAATCGTAATCATAATAATGATATTAATACTAAAATTATAAAAATAATAATAATAACAATAGTAATTAGTAACACTTATAATAATAAAAATAATAATAACTTTAATACTTATAACTGTGATAATATTAGTATTTATAACTATACTACTTAATAATATCAACCATAATATTAACAATATTAATAATAATACTCATAATAATAACAACAACAATGATAATAACAATAATAATAATAATAATAATAATAATAATAATAATAATAATAATAATAATAATAATAATAATAATAATAATAATAATAATAACCCGACAATCATCTAAACTACTCGTCTATTTTCCATTTTTCCTGATTAATACCATTTCCAAATATATATAACCCGTATTCTTACTGATTCCTTCTTTTCTTCTTCACTAAATCAATTCGATCAAGAACAATTTGATACTCATAAAATTGAGTTACTAGATTATTTTATAACTTGAATTTGAAACAGAACCATTCGTATTTGAGTGTTTGATTACCAGAACAGAAGAAAGAAATATAAAAAAAAAAATCACAGCTCTTTTTACGTGAAGAACATATAATTCGAAAATCAACTTTTTGGACGTTTTAGCTCAGGGTTTCTAAACAAAATAAGTTCTAAATTACTCCTAGAAACTTTATCCATCATCAATTTCACATAAAACATCAAAACGAATTCAAATTCTTTGAAGAACAAAATGTTTGACTTTTAAACCTTAAAGCGTTGACTTCAAAATTCAGGCTCAATTTGAGGAATTAGATTATGAAATTTTACAAAAAGTTTGTATAAAAGACTCTCAACAAAACTACATTATTAGTTTTTGAAATTTGGTTCGAATTCGGGGTATGAATAAAAAGGTAGTACGAACCGAGACGGGTTCTTTGGTTTCTTTATTTTTCGGTTTGATTTCTTTGATAATTAAGGGATACAAGTAATTATGATTGATTATGATAGCATAAGGTGGAATGAATTCACTTAACAATTGGAATTGATTGATTCATAGTGAAGAAAAAAAAAATGAGTCGATAGCTGGCACTCAGAAGAGAAAAAAATAAAATAAAAAGCAGACAAGGAGATTAAACTGAATTTGTTTGTATTGATCAATTGGTTCGATATATAACAAAAATCAGAGATAGGAATCAATTTAAAACAGTAGAAGAAATAAAATTGATAGGGATGGAAACGATTTCTGTATTTTGTCCTTGCTCTTGAAATTAATTAATAATAATAATAATTAATAATAATAATACTAATTAATAATAAATAAAAATAATAATAATGAAAGTGATAATAATACTAATTATAATAATATTAATAATAATAATGATAATAATAATTAAATTGTGTTATTTTTTAATAATTATAATAATGATAATAATAATAATTTATAATTTCAATAATATTGATAATACTGATATTAATCACAATAACTAAAATTATAATTTCACTATTAGTTATATTAGTAATAATATTAACAATGATAACAATAACATTAATAATAATGATACTATAACAAATCAATGTATCAAATTTTATATTATAATCTTTATTAATATTTATAGTACTAATATTGATATTAATAATAATAATGAATGTAATAATAATATAACAACTATAATTCAACTTGTAATTACATTTAATTTATTAATTATGTAATAATTATATTATATATGATATGATAATATTTATTGAATATTTAATATTTAAATATTTCATATAATTTTACAATATAATAGTTATAAATAGAAATCATATATATATATATATATATATATATATATATATATATATATATATATATATATATATATATATATATATATATATATATATATATATATATATAGATTTATATCCTATATATATATATTTATGTATATATTTATCCTAATAGAACTTAATTATTTTATTTATTATTTTTACATTTTAATTCTAATGATTCATTTATATTTTATTATTTTCAACACCCTCATTTATATATATATATATATATATATATATATATACAACACTTGTTCGTGAATCGTCGGGAATAGTCAAGGGTTAAATGGATATATGAAATAGTTCAAAACTTTCAAGACTCAACATTACAGACTTTGCTTATCGTGTCGGAAACATTCAAAGATTAAGTTTAAATTTGGTCAAAAATTTTCGGGTCGTCACAGTACCTACCCGTTAAATAAATTTCGCCCCGAAATTTGATTGGAATCGTCATGGTTGACAATAAATATGTTTTCATGACTCATATGAGCTGATAAATAAAGTTTTATCATTATTGAGTAATACAGATAAAACAATTCGATTATTCGAAGCGTATAAGTGAAGTTATCACAAAAGAGTGAATTGAAGAAATAAAGTTTCGTCTTAACTTTTGACGTTTTCTTGGTTGAATTCCGGAATTCAAGGGATTTAAAGAAAATCTTCGAAATCTAAAAGATTTGATTCTTCGGCGAATAAGGAAATTAAGATCTCTATAATTAAATACGGTGATCTGCCTCGATTACTCTGTCTGATATTTCCACTATAAATTAAACTTTTTCCGTTCCATTATTTTTCACCCCTCCCATTTTCTATACTATAATTCATATTTCTAAATCATCAGTCTGTATGCTTCATCGAGTTTTAATTCTGGATACATTCCTGACATTCTTATCAATCATTCTCCTTTTTCATCTACCACCAGAGGAATCTGTCTACTTCTACTATGCCCTTGGGTTTATAGTGTTTTTAGTTCTCCCGAGTCTTTACATTGCTATATGCATTGATATATACGGTTTGTAATTTCGGTGTTGTTGTTGGGCTTTATATTTTCCCCTATATATCGGAGCTTCATGCTCTTGTTTTCTCTTCTCGACTTTAAATCAAGCGAATAATGGTCCAGAATTCGTAGGTATGATGTTTCAAATGAACATGACTAACGTTCTAAGATAGAAATTGTAATAGCACTATCTTGATTGGTTAAATTACCAGAGTTCAAGAGAAAAGATAGAACTATCAGGAGATTATGTTCTTGATATGTTTAAAGATTTGGTAGAATGTAAGAGTCGTGTGACATGGCACATGATGACCTTATGGTCTGTGAATCATCACGTTCCTTTAGAAACTCAGCATGACTTACTGTAATATAATCACGTTGATCAAGTGTCATTATATTATTGATGTTATGCGAGGCGTATATGAAATAGCTTATATTTTACTAGGAAATACTATTAAATACGATACAATTTTACACAAGATATTTATTTATTTATAGAATGGATATACCTAAACCTTGCTACAACACTTATAGGCAGTGTACCTAATCGTATAGTAGTGTAGTTTTTAGTAAGTCGGGTTCGTTCCACAGGGAAATCTTTAAACAAAGCTTAACGCTATATTAGTTTAAATTATAAAAATACAAATATATATATAAGTAATATTATTATTATAAAAGGGGGTTTTTACCGTTTAATGACCGGTTTGTCGATTTTTAAAACTTTAGTCGCAGTTAATGTAGTGCCCCGACCAAATCCATATGGACGAGAACATTACGTATGATTACATCGCGAGGTATTGACCTCTATATGATACATTTTTACAAACATTGCATTCGTTTTTAAAAGGCAATCTTTCATTTCATCGAAAGTTGACAGGTATGCATACCATTTCATAATATCCAAACTATAAATGACCTAATCTGTCATTTACTTAATAATAATCTCTAATGAACTTCAACGACTCAAATGCAACGTCTTTTGAAATATGTCATGAATGAATCCAAGTAATATCTTTAAAATGAGCTAATGCACAGCGGAAGATTTCTTTCAAACCTGAGAATAAACATACTTTAAAGTGTCAACCAAAAGGTTGGTGAGTTCATTAGTTTATCATAATCATTCATTTCCATCATTTTAATAGACCACAAGATTTAATATATTTCCATATTTTCATTTCTCATAAACATACGTCCCATACATAGAGACAAAAATATCATTCATATGGATTGAACACCTGGTAACCGACATTCGCAATTTGTATATAAGAATATCCCCATCATTCCGGAATCCTCCTTCGGACATGATATAAATTTCGAAGTACTAAAGCATCCGGTACTTTGGATGGGGCTTGTTGGGCCCGATAGATCTATCTTTAGAGTTCGCGTCAATTAGGGTGTCTGTTCCCTAATTCTTAGATTACCAGACTAAAAAGGGGCATATTCGGTTTAATAATCCAACCATAGAATGTAGTTTCATTTACTTGTGTCTATTTCGTAAAACAGTTATAAAAACATCGCATGTATTCTCAGTCCCACAAATATATATTGCAAAAGCATTTAAAAAGGGATTAATGAAACTCACCATACTGTATTTCGTAGTAAAAATACATATAACATCATTGAACAAGTGTAAGGTTGTCCTCGAATTCACGAACCTATATCATTTATATGTATATTACCACATATAATGGAATTCGAACAAATTTAGGTATTATTATTAATTGTTATTTTAGTAAATTGTACGTTTCATTAATAACTAAATTAACTATATTTATTTTTATATACAATAAATAGATAATTAATATTTATTACAACACTTTAATATAGTTATGTTTTATGTAAATAATACATTTTTATATAGAAAATCTTTATTTGATATATTAATAATTAATAATACTACTAATAATAATTATAAAAATAATAATAATTCTAATAATAATAATGATACTAGTAATAATAAAAATGATAATAATAATAATAATGTTAAAAATAATAATATTAATGTTAAAGATAATAATAATAATAATGATACTAATAATAATTATTATGATATTCATAAAATTATTAATAATAGTAATATTCAATAAAAAAATAATGATAATGATAAAATATAATAATGGTAATAATAATAACCGTGATAAAAATAATAATAATAATAAAGAGTTATATATATATTCATACTTATTTTTATCATTTATAGTTTCATATAAACAAATACACGTACGTGTACACATACATGTATGAGATCAATAAGTTAACTTCCCTAACCAAAATTAAATATGTTTTAACCGAGTTTTAATACCTAACATGTTTATGCATATAATTATATATTGTAAATAATCGAAATCCAAAAAGTTTAAGGTATAGATTATACCTTTGGGAAAAACGGTTGAGAAAGATGAGTGTTCGATGGATTTGGAGCTCGGTAATAGAAACAAAAGAAACGGTCGAACAACAAAAGGTTTAATCGAATACAAGTTGTTCAATTTGGTTATCCGTTGCTGGTAGCCCACGTGATCTAGTCCAAGGCCTAATTATACTCAGTCCAAGTTTAAATGTTAAATGGTCCCAACAAGGCAGGCCAATTTAATATGGCCCAAGAAGCATCAAGAGTCCAAGAACAACCCAATTCCAAAACAATTACGTGGGTTTGGATTTGGTAACAGAAATTTTCGAGCGGCAGTGGAATTAAAAACAGACACAAATTCGTACAGTATATATATCATCATCAACAAAACGTTCCACCATCATCTTCATCATTCATGTATCACTGTTCACGATTATCATCATCATAGTTTATAGTCACGTATCATCTTCGTTCATCTTCCTCACTCATCATCTATCATCATCAATCTCATTGTAATAGTAATAGAATAGAACTAGCGATGTAGCAGTAGCAATAGCTTACAACAGTGATCGAAGTTGTTGTTTGTTCTCGGCCAGAAATAGAAAAACGATGGGGGGTTTGCAGTTCGTCAGAAAGGAAAAGCAAACAAGTCGGTCCCAATCTTGTTTTAATTTAAGTCGAACGGTTTGTAGACAAGATAATTGGTGCATTGTATGCATGCCTTTTCTTGGATTCTAATACTTATCTCTTTACATAAAATAATAAGGTTTAGTGGGTGGGTCTCATTTGATTCTTTAAATAACCGTCCCACTAACACAAATGAAGGGAAAATGGTTTCTTTATTCTGCAAAAAGTTAAGGAATTGTATAGTGAAGTGCAAGTGGTGTGGGGTTTGTTACCTTGCTTATTGTCGACATCTTAATTAAATGGATTCCACAATTATTAGTTTAAGTAATATATTGAACATATACTTTTAACTAACAAGATGGAGTGGTTATAGATTGTTGTTTGGTTTTCGTATAGAAGAAAAGCAGAAGCCCAAAACGGGTCTAAATGATGGTTCTCGAGTGAAATAATAAGCATAGTAGCAGCTCACCATAATGACGGTTGGCTTTTGTTTTGCACAGTTTGTTTGAGACCGAAATAAAACACAGAAATGGGTGGTGGATCAATGGTTGTCTATGGTAATAGAAAACAGAAAACGTTGATGGTGGGTTTAAGATATCAATGGAAAACAACTTAGGTGTATAGATAAATGTAACTAGAATTCAATGTCTATTTATATATGTGTTTTCTCACCTTTATCTTTAATGCAACTTGAAGAAGATGTGAGGGTGGTGGTACGGTTTTTGTGGTGATCGAAATGGAAACAGAAAACAGTAGCAGCAAGAGGCTGAAACTTACGTGGGTCTGGTGGCAATCAAGGTTAATAGAAATAGAAACAGGAACATATAGCGGTTGTGATGGTTGTGGGTTGCGTATGGTGGTCGATGGAGATGAAAGGTCGCGAGATGGTGTTTGGTTTTTTTTTTTTTTTTTGGTCTTGGTTCAACATCAACAAATGTATTTTTTGATTATAGAACGTGAACCCGTAATCGAGTAAAGGTTTTGTGGGTTTGTTGGTGATGGTTATTGATCGAACAAAATGAGTAGAAGAAGGTTTGTTGAGATTGTGGTTATGGTCTCCAACAAATCAAAAGTCAGGAAGTAAAAGAAGTAGTGGGTTCTCTTTACAATAATAGGGAATTAATAATATAGATAGATTAGATGGGTTAAGTAACAAACAATAGATATACAGCAAAAGATTCGATATATTCAAGTTGATATTTCTAATAAAGCTAAAGTGATAATTAAACACAGTACTTCAATCACTTATTTGTATTGATTCAAATTATGGTTATGTGTTCAATCAATCAATATAGCAATACTATATCTATATAGAGTGATTAAATAACAAACTTAATTTAAGTTACGTATGAAATTTCAATAAAACAAGTGGGTTCCTATATAGCAGTAATCAAGTTCATATATATACATATATTACTCCGTAATCATTTGAGATGGTGCGGAGAAAAAAGACAAACCCAACAGTAATTTAATTTAATCATTCAATCATAATATCAATCATAACTAGTGAAGCCATCCAACATTTGGATTCTAATTACTGACAATTTTTCACGGAATGCTATATCGTACTCCATTGTTAAACAGTGGTGGAAAAATCTCAAAATTTTAAATTAAATGCCTTTATTTATTTTGGTCATTATGGTATCTAATTCGATCATTAACTATGTACAAATTATTAAACAAAAATTAACTCACTGTCCACTCCCGATCCCAGGTAAAATATAGAAAGTTTTACTAAATAGTTCCTAAATACATTTTTAATAAGTCCATAATTCATAGCACTCAGTTTAGGATCACCGTTTATTTTAAAATCACAAAAGTTCTAATTTAACTTTCTTAATATTAATTGAAACATCAAACGAGTATTACAATCATTTAATATTTATTTTTAATATATTTTTCATTTGTTTGTTTATTTATTTTAATAATGATATCATATTTTATTTTTACTTTACATAGTTAATTTTAACAACATATAATATTTTAAGTTATACTTCAAATTATTATTTATATCTATCTATATATTTAAACATATATGAATCCATTTACAAATAGTTGTTCGTGAATCGTTGGGAACAGTCAAGGGTCAAATGAATATTTGAACATCGTTTTAAGATTTTTGAGATTCAACTTAACAAACTTTGCTTATCGTGTCGGAATATTATGAAGATAAAGTTTAAATTCGATCGAAAATTTCCGGGTCATCACAGTACCTACCCGTTAAAGAAATTTCGTCCCGAAATTTGAATGAGATGGTCATGGCTAACAATAAAAATGTTTTCATGACGAAGATGAGTTGATAATAGAGTTTTATCTTCATTGAGTAATATAGATAAAACAATTTGATTACACGAAGAGTATAAGTGAAGCTATCGCAAGAGAGTGAAATGAGTAACGTATGTTCGTTTTAACCGATGACGTAATTATGATTGATTTCCGGAATTCAAGGGATTTAAAGAAAATCTTCGTAATAAGATTTGATTCTTCGGTAACCCAGGGAATTAGGATCCGCTTTAAATGCGATCATCTGTTTTGATTGCTCTGTCGGATATTTTACTATAAATCCATCTCTTCCGTTCCTTTATATTTTGAGATTCCATCCTTTTGTTTTCTATTCCTGACTTTAAGTCCAGTGAATAATGGTCCGGAATTCGTAGGTATAAAGTTTTGGATGAACATAGTTAATGTTCTAAGAAGGAAATCGTAATGGCACAATCTTGATTTGTCATATTACTAGAATATCCGGAAAGATAGAACTATCAAGAATATATATTCTTAATAGGTTTGGAGATTGAGTAGAATGCAAGAGTCGTGTAAATGGCACATGATGACGGTATGTTCTGTGAATCATCACGTTCCATTAGAAACTCAGCATGAATTACTGTAATATAATCACGTTGATCAAGTGTCATTATATTATACTAACTCATGCATCAGTTCCCAACACTACTTCAAAAACATTCATATTTTAAATTTGAAGGTTCACAGAATATAGAAACTAAAACAGTTTCCTTTTATGATATAATACAGATAGCGCAGAGATATAATTAATATCGGACGAGAATATTTATGAAGATATCTTCAGAAATATTGAGGTTATTAATAAAGATAGATACGATGATATCTTAGAATTTCTAATATCGATTGATGATGAAGAAAATTTGTCCGCAAGAGTTTATAGTCAGAAGCAAGGTATTCGTTAATGACTTCCGCAGGTACCGAATCATTTGGATTCTGTGAAGGCAAATTTATTCTTTGTGATTTATCCACAGCCTCCTTCATAGTTTCGCATAATCAGCTTTTCGGTACTAAATTTTCTATTGAGCGTTTCCAACACTCCATTCTTTATCATCATACTTTTGACTGTTAAGGTCGTTTACAGTTTTTGCTGCTTCATTCAGCTTTTTCAAAACTCGAAGAACTGGTTCGTAGGCTAGAATGCTTTTTAGAATTTCAGAAGGGAAGATCATAATTCTAAAGGTTACATGTACACATATAACTGTGGATGCAGAAGCGTTGCGAGATTCAAAATACTATTTTGATAATTCTGATAGTTGGTATAGTAATTCTCGTTATAAGATGTAAATGAGTAAATGATAGGGTTTCACTGAATATAGTGATTTTTCGGAAAGTCAAAGATCAACGGAGTTGTTGGTAAATTTGCTGCTAATGTGGTAAGATATAAACGGTTCTCCGGCAATGATGTTGAAGGGTAATCTTTATAATAAGGTTTATTCGAATGAAACATTGAAGTTGATTTACTGGAGCTGTGACAAAATTGGCTAATTTGAAAAAGAATTGAAATGTTATTTTCGGTAATAACAATGCCAAAGGAGTTAGCACAGATACGTGTTAGACGTTTACTCAAGTTCCGAATGTTTTCAGGTGCATAGCTATATGTATCAATCTCTTCTTCCGTAGATGAAGTGTGGTTAGTTCATCCTCCCGATTGAGGTGTTTTCCAGAATTACGAAAGGTTTGAACGCAGATTGTAATAGTCAATATACAAATGAGGTTTAAGATGAAAATTAAGTGGCAAACTTGAAGAATTGTTTAGTTTCATATGTTATAATCAATATTTTAATTCATTTTAATTGTCCACTATTGGTAGTCCTCAGTTGATTAGTCCACAATTAGCTAGGAACAGTTAGCTTGGATTTTGTTAGCGTGGATTCTTAACAAAATTTCTTATAGTTAATTTGTTTGTTTCTAACAAATTCTATTCCGTCAAATGTTTTCTTCATTATGCCACTTGTTGGATTCTGATAGGCCAAAATCCAAATATGAAATTTGAATGGAAATGGTTATTCTGTGGTGAACGGATTCATATATCTGTGGATGTAAGTAGGATAGGAAATGACTGTTGAATCAGATTTGAAGAATGTACAGTGTAACTTATTAATGTGAAATCTTAAATATTCCTCGAGTATTACCTACCCGTTAAAATATTTTCACCATTAACAGTTTGTACGAAAGATTTTTTTTAATCACAATCTTTATGAAAATATATATACATATATATTTTCTTCGGATGTAATCATGGATTTAATGAGTCAATATAATATTAGACTCATTTGATTTTCGATTTGAGCTAGAATAAGTAATCTCTAAAACTATTAGAATCCACATATTCTTCGCAGAATATTAATGAAGTTATGGATCAATACTTCATCGTTAATTATTAGGATCCACATATTCTTCGTAGAATATTAATGAAGTTACGGTTCGATACTTCATTGTTAATTGCTGTTGGTACTCCTTGGTATCCATGGCGCGTATGATGTTGATGTTCGTGGAATAGATTGTGATGTTGAGGTGTGGATGCGGATGTTGCTGTTGGTGATGGTGGTACTGTTGATGTTGCTGAAGCTGGTAAGTTTTGCACCATACTTTTCAAGGCTATAACTCGGGTGTGAAGCTCGTTGACTTATTACTCCAGGATGATTGTCGATAGGAACGGGCGAGTGAATAAGGTTTTGAATTTGAGATAGTATATCATCATAGCAAGATATTCAGAGAATGAGGGTGAAAATGGTGTTTCGAACAGGTTCGCCGGTATGTTTCAGGTTATTCGCCAAAAGGTGAATTTGGTTGGTGGAAAGGATTGCCTTCTTCTCGTCTCCATTGATTAAGTCGACTACGAACTCATCAGATGAATTGAGGATGGCTGATTGATTGATTCATTCTGGTGACGCTGCTTTCGGAACTGGAGTGGGACTCCATATCGGAATCCGAGGGACTTGAACTAGTGGTGAGTTCCATTGCGTACGATTGAATAAAGGATTCTTCGATATGAAATAATTTTGTGAATATCGGATGATATTCTAATTACATAGAATATCTAAATATATAGAACAAAAGATTTTGTAGATTACGGAGGAATTTACGAAATATATAAGGCATAGTTTATGGTAACAGATACGCTAAGATATGGATTAGCAGATACGCTAAGATATGAATTTTGTCTATACACTATTCATGCAATCAATGCAGTAAGATGTGTCTAGACTAAAGATGGTAAGCAGATAATTTTTTTTTTTTTGACAAGAATGATAAGCAAAACTTTTGACATGCGGACCAGGTTCAAGTCCAGACTCATTAATGTAACATAACAATTACTAGGTCGAAGTCCAGACTTCACTAATGCATCCTAACAACTACCGGTTAGACACACTAACGTTGACCTGGTTCGCTAAGACTACAGCTCTGATACCACCTGTAGTGCCCCGACCAAATCCATATGGACGAGAACATTACGTATGATTACATCGCGAGGTATTGACCTCTATATGATACATTTTTACAAACATTGCATTCGTTTTTAAAAGGCAATCTTTCATTTCATCGAAAGTTGACAGGTATGCATACCATTTCATAATATCCAAACTATAAATGACCTAATCTGTCATTTACTTAATAATAATCTCTAATGAACTTCAATGACTCGAATGCAACGTCTTTTGAAATATGTCATGAATGACTCCAAGTAATATCTTTAAAATGAGCTAATGCACAGCGGAAGATTTCTTTCAAACCTGAGAATAAACATACTTTAAAGTGTCAACCAAAAGGTTGGTGAGTTCATTAGTTTATCATAATCATTCATTTCCATCATTTTAATAGACCACAAGATTTAATATATTTCCATATTTCCATTTCTCATAAACATACGTCCCATACAAAGAGACAATAATATCATTCATATGGATTGAACACCTGGTAACCGACATTCACAATTTGTATATAAGAATATCCCCATCATTCCGGAATCTTCCTTCGGACATGATATAAATTTCGAAGTACTAAAGCATCCGGTACTTTGGATGGGGATTGTTGGGCCCGATAGATTTATCTTTAGAGTTCACGTCAATTAGGGTGTTTGTTCCCTAATTCTTAGATTACCAGACTAAAAAGGGGCATATTCGGTTTAATAATCCAATCATAGAATGTAGTTTCATTTACTTGTGTCTATTTCGTAAAACAGTTATAAAAACATCGCATGTATTCTCAGTCCCAAAAATATATATTGCAAAAGCATTTAAAAAGGGATTAATGAAACTCACCATACTGTATTTCGTAGTAAAACTACATATAACATCATTGAACAAGTGTAAGGTTGTCCTTGGATTCACGAACCTATATCATTTATATGTATATTAACACATATAATGGAATTCGAACAAATTTAGGTATTATTATTAATTGTTATTTTAGTAACTTGTACGTTTCATTAATAACTAAATCAACTATATTTATTTTTATATACAATAAATAGATAATTAATATTTATTACAAACACTTTAATATAGTTATGTTTTATGTAAATAATAAATTTTTATATAGAAAATCTTTATTTTATATATTAATAATTAAAAATACTAATAATAATAATTATAAAAATAATAATAATTCTAATAATAATAATGATACTAGTAATAATAAAAATGATAATAATAATAACAATAATAATGTTAAAAATAATAATATTAATGTTAAAGATAATAATAATAATAATGATACTAATAATAATTATTATGATATTCATAAAATTATTAATAATAGTAATATTCAATAAAAATAATAATGATAATGATAAAATATAATAATGGTAATAATAATAAACGTGATAAAAATAATAATAATAAAGAGTTATATATATATTCATACTTATTTTTATCATTTATAGTTTCGTATAAACAAATACGCGTACGTGTACACATACATGTATGAGATCGATAAGTTAACTTCCCTAACCAAAATTAAATATGTTTTAACCGAGTTTTAATACCTAACATGTTTATACATATAATTATATATTGTAAATAATCGAAATCCAAAAAGTTGAAGGTATAGATTATACCTTTGGGAAAAACAGTTGAGAAAGATGAGTGTTCGATGGATTTGGAGCTCGGTAATAGAAACAAAAGAAACGGTCGAACAACAAAAGGTTTAATCGAATACAAGTTGTTCAATTTGGTTATTCGTTGCTGGTAGCCCACGTGATCTAGTCCAAGGCCTAATTATACTCAGTCCAAGTTTAAATGTTAAATGGTCCCAACAAGGCAACCCAATTTAATATGGCCCAAGAAGCATCAAGAGTCCAAGAACAACCCAATTCCAAAACAATTACGTGGGTTTGGATTTGGTAACAGAAATTTTCGAGCGGCAGTGGAATTAAAAACAGACACAAATTCGTACAGTATATATATCATCATCAACAAAACGTTCCACCATCATCTTCATCATTCATGTATCACTGTTCACGATTATCATCATCATAGTTTATAGTCACGTATCATCTTCATTCATCTTCATCACTCATCATCTATCATCATCAATCTCATTGTAATAGTAATAGAATAGAACTAGTGATGTAGCAGTAGCAATAGCTTACAACAGTGATCGAAGTTGTTGTTTGTTCTCGGCCAGAAATAGAAAAACGGTGGGGGTTTGCAGTTCGTCAGAAAGGAAAAGCAAACAAGTCGGTCCCAATCTTGTTTTAATTTAAGTCGAACGGTTTGTAGACAAGATAATTGGTGCATTGTATGCATGCCTTTTCTTGGATTCTAATACTTATCTCTTTACATAAAATAATAAGGTTTAGTGGGTGGGTCTCATTTGATTCTTTAAATAACCGTCCCACTAACACAAATGAAGGGAAAATGGTTTCTTTATTCTGCAAAAAGTTAAGGAATTGTATAGTGAAGTGCAATGGTGTGGGGTTTGTTACCTTGCTTATTGTTGACATCTTAATCAAATGGATTCCACAATTATTAGTTTAAGTAATATATTGAACATATACTTTTAACTAACAAGATGGAGTGGTTATAGATTGTTGTTTGGTTTTCGTATAGAAGAAAAGCAGAAGCCCAAAACGGGTCTAAATTGAAATGTCCCGTTCTTATTGATTAAAAACGTTCCATATTAATTGATTTCGTTGCGAGGTTTTGACCTCTATATGAGACGTTTTTCAAAGACTGCATTCATTTTAAAACAAACCATAACCTTTATTTCATCAATAAAGGTTTAAAAAGCTTTACGTAGATTATCAAATAATGATAATCTAAAATATCCTGTTTACACACGACCATTACATAATGGTTTACAATACAAATATGTTACAACAAAATAAGTTTCTTGAATGCAGTTTTTACACAATATCATACAAGCATGGACTCCAAATCTCGTCCTTATTTAAGTATGCGACAGCGGAAGCTCTTAATAATCACCTGAGAATAAACATGCTTAAAACGTCAACAAAAATGTTGGTGAGTTATAGGTTTAACCTATATATATCAAATCGTAACAATAGACCACAAGATTTCATATTTCAATACACATCCCATACATAGAGATAAAATTCATTCATATGGTGAACACCTGGTAACCGACATTAACAAGATGCATATATAAGAATATCCCCATCATTCCGGGACACCCTTCGGATATGATATAAATTTCGAAGTACTAAAGCATCCGGTACTTTGGATGGGGTTTGTTAAGCCCAATAGATCTATCTTTAGGATTCGCGTCAATTAGGGTGTCTGTTCCCTAATTCTTAGATTACCAGACTTAATAAAAAGGGGCATATTCGATTTCGATAATTCAACCATAGAATGTAGTTTCACGTACTTGTGTCTATTTTGTAAATCATTTATAAAACCTGCATGTATTCTCATCCCAAAAATATTAGATTTTAAAAGTGGGACTATAACTCACTTTCACAGATTTTTACTTCGTCGGAAAGTAAGACTTGGCCACTGGTTGATTCACGAACCTATAACAATATATACATATATATCAAAGTATGTTCAAAATATATTTACAACACTTTTAATATATTTTGATGTTTTAAGTTTATTAAGTCAGCTGTCCTCGTTAGTAACCTACAACTAGTTGTCTACAGTTAGATGTACAGAAATAAATCGATAAATATTATCTTGAATCAATCCACGACCCAGTGTATACGTATCTCAGTATTGATCACAACTCAAACTATAGATATTTTGGAATCAACCTCAACCCTGTATAGCTAACTCCAACATTCACATATAGAGTGTCTATGGTTGTTCCGAAATATATATAGATGTGTCGACATGATAGGTCGAAACATTGTATACGTGTCTATGGTATCTCAAGATTACATAATATACAATACAAGTTGATTAAGTTATGGTTGGAATAGATTTGTTACCAATTTTCACGTAGCTAAAATGAGAAAAATTATCCAATCTTGTTTTACCCATAACTTCTTCATTTTAAATCCGTTTTGAGTGAATCAAATTGCTATGGTTTCATATTGAACTCTATTTTATGAATCTAAACAGAAAAAGTATAGGTTTATAGTCAGAAAAATAAGTTACAAGTCATTTTTGTAAAGGTAGTCATTTCAGTCGAAAGAACGACGTCTAGATGACCATTTTAGAAAACATACTTCCACTTTGAGTTTAACCATAATTTTTGGATATAGTTTCATGTTCATAATAAAAATCATTTTTCCAGAATAACAACTTTTAAATCAAAGTTTATCATAGTTTTTAATTAACTAACCCAAAACAGCCCTCGGTGTTACTACGACGGCGTAAATCCGGTTTTACGGTGTTTTTCGTGTTTCCAGGTTTTAAATCATTAAGTTAGCATATCATATAGATATAGAACATGTGTTTAGTTGATTTTAAAAGTCAAGTTAGAAGGATTAACTTTTGTTTGCGAACAAGTTTAGAATTAACTAAACTATGTTCTAGTGATTACAAGTTTAAACCTTCGAATAAGATAGCTTTATATGTATGAATCGAATGATGTTATGAACATCATTACTACCTTAAGTTCCTTGGATAAACCTACTGGAAAAGGGAAAAAGGGATCTAGCTTCAACGGATCCTTGGATGGCTCGAAGTTCTTGAAGCAGAATCATGACACGAAAACAAGTTCAAGTAAGATCATCACTTGAAATAAGATTGTTATAGTTATAGAAATTGAACCAAAGTTTGAATATGATTATTACCTTGTATTAGAATGATAACCTACTGTAAGAAACAAAGATTTCTTGAGGTTGGATGATCACCTTACAAGATTGGAAGTGAGCTAGCAAACTTGAAAGTATTCTTGATTTTATGTAACTAGAACTTGTAGAATATATGAAGAACACTTAGAACTTGAAGATAGAACTTGAGAGAGATCAATTAGATGAAGAAAATTGAAGAATGAAAGTGTTTGTAGGTGTTTTTGGTCGTTGGTGTATGGATTAGATATAAAGGATATGTAATTTTGTTTTCATGTAAATAAGTCATGAATGATTACTCATATTTTTGTAATTTTATGAGATATTTCATGCTAGTTGCCAAATGATGGTTCCCACATGTGTTAGGTGACTCACATGGGCTGCTAAGAGCTGATCATTGGAGTGTATATACCAATAGTACATACATCTAAAAGCTGTGTATTGTACGAGTACGAATACGGGTGCATACGAGTAGAATTGTTGATGAAACTGAACGAGGATGTAATTGTAAGCATTTTTGTTAAGTAGAAGTATTTTGATAAGTGTATTGAAGTCTTTCAAAAGTGTATAAATACATATTAAAACACTACATGTATATACATTTTAACTGAGTCGTTAAGTCATCGTTAGTCGTTACATGTAAGTGTTGTTTTGAAACCTTTAGGTTAACGATCTTGTTAAATGTTGTTAACCCAATGTTTATAATATCAAATGAGATTTTAAATTATTATATTTTCATGATATTATCATGAATGAATATCTCTTAATATGATATATATACATTAAATGTCTTTACAACGATAATCGTTACATATATGTCTCGTTTAAAAAAATCATTAAGTTAGTAGTCTTGTTTTTACATATGTATTTCATTGTTAATACACTTAATAATATATTTACTTATCATTTAACATAATTAACCAAGTGTATCAATATCTTAATATGATTCATATGTACCTAGTAAGACGTTGTTATAACGATAATCGTTATATATATCGTTTTCGAGTTTCTTAAATTAATAGTCTCATCTTTATGTATATAACTCATTGTTAAAATACCTAATGAGATATATACTTATAATAAAATCATGTTAACTATATATATAACCATATATATGTCATCGTATAGTTTTTACAAGTTTTAACGTTCGTGAATCACCGGTCAACTTGGGTGGTCAATTGTCTATATGAAACCTATCTCAATTAATCAAGTCTTAACAAGTTTGATTGCTTAACATGTTGGAAACATTTAATCATGTAAATATCAATCTCAATTAATATATATAAACATGGAAAAGTTCGGGTCACTACAGTACCTACCCGTTAAATAAATTTCGTCCCGAAATTTTAAACAGTTGAAGGTGTTGACGAATCTTCTAGAAATAGATGCGGGTATTTCTTCTTCATCTGATCTTCACGCTCCCAGGTGAACTCGGGTCCTCTACGAGCATTCCATCGAACCTTAACAATTGGTATCTTGTTTTGCTTAAGTCTTTTAACCTCACGATCTATTATTTCGACGGGTTCTTCGATGAATTGAAGTTTTTCGTTGATTTGGATTTCATCTAACGGAATAGTGAGATCTTCTTTAGCAAAACATTTCTTCAAATTCGAGACGTGGAAAGTGTTATGTACAGCCGCGAGTTGTTGAGGTAACTCAAGTCGGTAAGCTACTGGTCCGACACGATCATTAATCTTGAATGGTCCAATATACCTTGGATTTAATTTCCCTCGTTTACCAAATCGAACAACGCCTTTCCAAGGTGCAACTTTAAGCATGACCATCTCTCTAATTTCAAATTCTATATCTTTTCTTTTAATGTCAGCGTAGCTCTTTTGTCGACTTTGGGCGGTTTTCAACCGTTGTTGAATTTGGATGATCTTCTCGGTAGTTTCTTGTATAATCTCCGGACCCGTAATCTGTCTATCCCCCACTTCACTCCAACAAATCGGAGACCTGCACTTTCTACCATAAAGTGCTTCAAACGGCGCTATCTCAATGCTTGAATGGTAGCTGTTGTTGTAGGAAAATTCTGCTAATGGTAGATGTCGATCCCAACTGTTTCCGAAATCAATAACACATGTTCGTAACATGTCTTCAAGCGTTTGTATCGTCCTTTCACTCTGCCCATCAGTTTGTGGATGATAGGCAGTACTCATGTCTAGACGAGTTCCTAATGCTTGCTGTAATGTCTGCCAGAATCTTGAAATAAATCTGCCATCCCTATCAGAGATAATAGAGATTGGTATTCCATGTTTGGAGATGACTTCCTTCAAATACAGTCGTGCTAACTTCTCCATCTTGTCGTCTTCTCTTATTGGCAGGAAGTGTGCTGATTTGGTGAGACGATCAACTATTACCCAAATAGTATCAAAACCACTTGCAGTCCTTGGCAATTTAGTGATGAAATCCATGGTAATGTTTTCCCATTTCCATTTCGGGATTTCGGGTTGTTGAAGTAGACCTGATGGTTTTTGATGCTCAGCTTTGACCTTAGAACACGTCAAACATTCTCCTACGTATTTAGCAACATCGGCTTTCATACCCGGCCACCAAAAATGTTTCTTGAGATCCTTGTACATCTTCCCCGTTCCAGGATGTATTGAGTATCTGGTTTTATGAGCTTCTCTAAGTACCATTTCTCTCATATCTCCAAATTTTGGTACCCAAATCCTTTCAGCCCTATACCGGGTTCCGTCTTCCCGAATATTAAGATGCTTCTCCGATCCCTTGGGTATTTCATCCTTTAAATTTCCCTCTTTTAAAACTCCTTGTTGTGCCTCCTTTATTTGAGTAGTAAGGTTATTATAAATCATTATATTCATAGATTTTACTCGAATGGGTTCTCTATCCTTCCTGCTCAAGGCATCGGCTACCACATTTGCCTTCCCCGGGTGGTAACGAATCTCAAAGTCGTAATCATTCAACAATTCAATCCACCTACGCTGCCTCATATTCAGTTGTTTCTGATTAAATATGTGTTGAAGACTTTTGTGGTCGGTATATATAATACTTTTGACCCCATATAAGTAGTGCCTCCAAGTCTTTAATGCAAAAACAATCGCGCCTAATTCCAAATCATGCGTCGTATAATTTTGTTCGTGAATCTTCAATTGTCTAGACGCATAAGCAATCACCTTCGTTCGTTGCATTAATACACAACCGAGACCTTGCTTTGATGCGTCACAATAAATCACAAAATCATCATTCCCTTCAGGCAATGACAATATAGGTGCCGTAGTTAGCTTTTTCTTCCATAACTGAAACGCTTTCTCTTGTTCATCATTCCATTCAAATTTCTTCCCTTTATGCGTTAATGCAGTCAAGGGTTTTGCTATTCTGGAAAAGTCTTGGATGAACCTTCTGTAGTAACCAGCTAGTCCTAAAAACTGGCGTATGTGTTTCGGAGTTTTCGGGGTTTCCTACTTTTCAACAGTTTCTATCTTTGCCGGATCCACCTTAATACCTTCTTTGTTCACTATGTGACCGAGAAATTGAACTTCTTCCAACCAAAATGCACACTTTGAAAACTTAGCGTACAATTCTTCCTTCCTCAATACTTCTAACACCTTTCTCAAATGTTCACCATGTTCTTGGTCATTCTTTGAGTAAATAAGTATGTCATCAATGAAAACAATGACAAACTTGTCAAGGTATGGTCCACACACTCGGTTCATAAGGTCCATGAACACAGCTGGTGCATTAGTTAAACCAAATGGCATGACCATAAACTCGTAATGACCGTAACGTGTTCTGAAAGCAGTCTTTGGAATATCATCTTCTTTCACCCGCATTTGATGATACCCGGAACGTAAGTCAATCTTTGAATAAACAGACGAGCCTTGTAGTTGATCAAATAAGTCGTCGATTCTCGGTAGTGGGTAGCGGTTCTTGATGGTAAGTTTGTTCAACTCTCGGTAGTCGATACACAACCTGAATGTACCATCTTTCTTCTTGACAAACAAAACAGGAGCTCCCCACGGTGATGTGCTTGGTCGAATGAAACCACGCTCTAAAAGTTCTTGTAATTGGCTTTGCAGTTCTTTCATCTCACTGGGTGCGAGTCTGTAAGGAGCACGAGCTATTGGTGCAGCTCCTGGTACAAGATCTATTTGAAATTCAACGGATCGATGTGGGGGTAGTCCTGGTAATTCTTTCGGAAATACATCGGGAAATTCTTTTGCAATGGGAACATCATTGATGCTCTTTTCTTCAGTTTGTACTTTATCGACGTGTGCTAGAACAGCATAGCAACCTTTTCTTATTAGTTTTTGTGCCTTCAAATTACTAATAAGATGTAGCTTCGTGTTGCCCTTTTCTCCGTACACCATTAAGGGTTTTCCTTTTTCTCGTATAATGTGAATTGCATTTTTGTAACAAACGATCTCTGCTTTCACTTCTTTCAACCAGTCCATACCGATTATCACATCAAAACTCCCTAACTCTACTGGTATCAAATCAATCTTAAATGTTTCGCTAACCAGTTTAATTTCTCGATTCTGACATATATTATCTGCTGAAATTAATTTACCATTTGCTATTTCGAGTAAAAATTTACTATCCAAAGGCGTCAATGGACAACTTAATTTAGCACAAAAATCTCTACTCATATAGCTTCTATCCGCACCCGAATCAAATAAAACGTAAGCAGATTTATTGTCAATAAGAAACGTACCCGTAACAAGCTCCGGGTCTTCCTGTGCCTCTGCCGCATTAATATTGAAAACTCTTCCGCGGCCTTGTCCATTCGTGTTCTCCTGGTTCGGGCAATTTCTAATAATGTGGCCCGGTTTTCCACATTTATAACAAACTACATTGGCATAACTTGCTCCGACACTACTTGCTCCGCCATTACTCGTTCCGACACCATTTGTTCCTTTCGTTCTGTTAACCCCTGGTCCATAGACCTCACACTTCGCCGCGCCATGACCATTTCTTTTACACTTGTTGCAAAATTTGGTGCAGAACCCCGAGTGATACTTTTCACACCTTTGGCATAGCTGCTTCTGATTGTTGTTGTTGTTGCGGTTGTTATTGTTGTTGGGATGATTGTTGTAGTTGCTGTTGTTGTTGTTGTTGTTGTTGTTGTTGTTGTTGTTGTTGTTGTTGTTATTGTTGTTGTTGTTGTTGTTGTTGTTGGGCCGTTTGTTGTTGTCATAACCCGTCCTTAACCATAAGAACGCGTTAGATAACGTATGATTTCATTGCGAGGTATTGACCTCTATATGAGACATTTTTGAAAGAAAACTGCATATATTATACATTACAAACCATAACCATTATTTTTGTTACAAGCTTAAGACAATAAAAAGAAGATTAACGTTTAGCGATAATCTTCGACTTACAAACTTTACAAATGATGACAACAACACGGTTTCTAGCATATTTTACAATACAACATCTCGGATATGCAGTTTTATTTTTGACACAAACATGCGTACGCAAGATCCTGGTTAGATCCAACATGATGCAGCGGAAGCTTTAGAAATCACCTGAGAATAGACATGTTTTAAAAAGGTCAACATAAAGTTGGTGAGATATAGGTTTAATGCCGGCAGCAATATATATATAGACCACAAGATTTCGTATATAAACAGTTTAATAAAAGTATTCTAAGTGGTTGAGCACTTGGTAACCATACTTAACATTTTCACGTCGCATATTCCCTTTAATATGAAATCTTACTACACCGTACCAAGTGTAGTCACCAAACGAAGTACTGTGCAACCGTTGAATACTGGTCGTCCAGTCCGGTTGGGGTTGTCAGGCCCGATAGATCTATCAACAGGATTCGCGTTTACAATACCGCTGTAAATATTAGTTACCAAGCTACAGGGAAGTATGCCAGTGGTACAACTCAACGTAGAACATATTTTTCAGTTACTTGTGTCCATATCGTAAAACATAAAATACATGTATTCTCATCCCGAAATATTTAGAGTTTAAAAGTGGGACTATATACTCACGGTTGTCTTTGAAGATAAAGATAATTGACTTGGTCTCCCGGTTGATATCACGGACCTATCCATATATAATATATCAATATGTTTTCATTTTAAACAAACGTTACATATATATATATACTTGTTATACTTTTAATACTTTGAATATTTCCTTAGTCCGAAGTTAGCTGTCCGAGGTTAGCAATTCAATTTTTAATGGTTCATTTTTAGATGTTTAATATACCCGCAATAAATAAAACCCCCAACGAAATAAATAAAACCCCAACGTATATGTATTGGTCGAGATTAATCTTGACCCACGGTACCGGTGTTGTCAAATGACGTATTGCGTACATAAAGTACCGGTGTTGTCAAATGACGTGTTGCGTACAAACATGGGATCTTATGATTAATCTTCTCGTGTTGCTTACGGGTGATCCTGAACCATATGAAATTGAATTATGAGTACATATATATAAAATATCATGTTATCTTAGAAGTATGTGATTTTATGTAAATTTTTCCAATGAATCCCGAAGTTGAAAATGTCTAGGATAGCCAATTTTGTTTCGGTCATAGTTTCTTCGTTACAAGTCCGTTTTCGTTGATTCAAATTGCCATCTTCTTGGATCGAGTTCTTCTTTAAGACTATGAACTGTAAATACCTTGGTTTGTATTCAAAATCATACGGCATAGGTGAAAGTTTAGTGAAACATATGAAGTTAAACATTTTTGTTACAACAAAATCATTTAATGACCATTTTTCCAAAAATACTTATACTTTGAAAAACCAAGTTTTACCTTGTTAAATTAACATATAAATAAGTTATATTACATGTCTTGAAGTATTTTAAAAGTTAAGTTAGAAGGATCTATTTAGTTTGCAAACAAGTTTGAAAACATTCAAACTATGTTCTTGTTGTTAAACTTTTGTACCACAAAATAAGATAGCTATATATATATGAATCGAATAAGGTTATGAACATAGATTCTACCTCAAGTTCCTTGGATAAGTTTGCTGTAAAAGAGGAGTAAGAAGCTAGAATCAAAAGGGTGATAGAAGTGGATGAAAGATTGGAAGTAAGTTGGTGTTCTTGGAGGGTTTTCATGAAGTGTTTTTGTATGGTTTTCTTATGGTGTTTTAGTATGGTTTTTGAAGCTAGATCTTTATGGAACTTTGCTGGATTGTTATGGAGTTTAGAGAGTAAGAAAGATTGTGTGTTTTTAGTTAAGAGATTGAAGTAAAAATGAATCAAAAATGATGATACATATATACTCCTAAAAATGTGATCTTTAAGGATAACATGACAAAATTTTAGTTTGTATTTTTGTAATTAGTCTTGCAATGATTCAAAAGTAATTACCTTATACATAAGGCATGAATAAGGGCTGGTTAGGTGGTGATTTGATGTGTATATACCAATAGTAAATATGTATAGAAGCTTGGTATGATACGAGTACAAATACTCTAGGTATACGTATAGAAATTTTGTGAAAAATGGAATGAGGATTCAAATATAGCTATCTTTTGTGAATACACTTATATGATTTTATGTATTTAAGTTCTTAAAAGTGATTAAATACATTACTTATACAATATATGTATAAACATTATATGTCTTAAGTATTTATGTCAAATAACGTTACGTATAGTTATCGTTTTGAAAACTTAAGTTAGTAGTTTCAAAATACACATATAACTTGTTGTTATTAATATAAAATGAGGTATTAAAACATTCCTTAATCATGTTAAATATGTATATATACATATATATACACAAACGTATAATTATCATATATTGTATGGTTCGTGATATCATCGGTCAAACTAGACGGTCAAACGTTGTGTAAAACTCTTTTCGGAAATATAAATCTCGACAATTTGGATTGCTTATCATGTTGGCAAGGTTTAATTTATGTAAATATTAATCTTATAAGTATAGAATGATCGAAAAAGTGCGGGTCGTTACATTACCTCCCCGTTAAATAAATTTCGTCCCGAAATTTTAAAATTGTACCTATTTTGCGTCATCGAGAAACAAATGCGGATACTTTCGTTTCATCTGATCCTCTCGTTCCCAAGTAACCTCGGGACCTCTTCTAGCATTCCAACGAACCTTAACAATCGGTATATTGCTCTGTTTGAGCTGTTTAACTTCACGGTCCATGATTTCAATTGGTTCTTCGACGAATTGTAGTTTCTCGTCGACATGGATTTCTTCAAGAGGAATGGTGAGGTCTTCCTTTGCAAGACACTTCTTAAGGTTTGAGACGTGAAAGGTATTATGTACTCCGGCGAGTTGTTGCGGTAACTCGAGTCGATAAGCTACCGGTCCAATGCGTTCGATGATCTTGAACGGGCCTACGTACCTTGGGTTTAGTTTACCCCTTTTGCCGAAACGTATCACACCTTTCCAAGGTGACACCTTTAGCATAACCATGTCCCCGACCTGAAACTCTAATGGTTTCCTTCGGACATCGGCGTAGCTCTTTTGGCGACTACGGGCTGTTTTCAATCTCTCCTTGATTTGTACTATCTTCTCGGTCGTTTCGTGTATGATCTCGGGACCAGTTAAATGTCGATCTCCTACTTCATTCCAACAGATAGGAGATCTACACTTCCTTCCGTACAATGCTTCGAATGGCGCAGCTCCAATGCTCGCATGATAACTATTATTATACGAGAATTCTGCTAACGGTAGATATTTATCCCATCCGTTTCCAAAATCGATCACACATGCCCTGAGCATGTCTTCGAGAGTCTGAATCGTTCTCTCACTCTGTCCATCGGTTTGTGGATGATATGCGGTACTCATATCCAAACGAGTTCCTAGTGCCTCCTGTAGTGATTGCCAAAACTTTGAGGTAAATCTACTATCACGATCGGATATAATGGAAATAGGTATCCCATGCCTTGAAACAACTTCCTTTATATATAATCGTAATAGTTTCTCCATTCTATCCGTTTCCTTTATAGGCAAGAAATGTGCAGACTTGGTGAGACGATCAACAATCACCCAAATGGTGTCGTATCCCCAGGCAGTCTTTGGTAACTTCGTGATGAAATCCATGGTAATACCATCCCATTTCCATTCTGGGATTTCTGGTTGTTGAAGTAACCCTGACGGCTTTTGGTGTTCTGCTTTAACCTTGGAACAAGTTAAACACTCCCCAACATATGTTGCAACGTCGGTCTTTAAATTAGGCCACCAATATCGTGTCTTAAGATCTTGATACATCTTTCCAACTCCAGGATGTATCGAGTATCTTGTCTTATGTGCCTCGTTCAATATCAACTTCCTTAATCCACCCAACTTCGGTACCCAAATACGATTTGCAAAATATCGAATTCCATCTTCCCGTACAACGAGTTGCTTCTCATACTTCTTCATTATTTCATTCTTTATGTTTTCTTCATTAAGTGCTTCTCGTTGAACTTCTTTGATTTGTGAGTTGAGGTTCATGCGAATTTTTATATTCATTGCTCGAACTCGAATTGGTTCTCGTTCCTTTCTGCTTAAAGCATCAGCCACCACGTTCGCCTTCCCGGGATGATAACGAATTTCACAATCATAGTCGTTTATTAACTCGACCCACCTACGTTGCCTCATGTTCAATTGTTTCTGATCAAAAATATGTTGAAGGCTTTTATGATCAGTAAACACAATGAATTTAACCCCATACAAGTAATGTCTCCACATCTTTAATGCAAACACGACTGCTCCCAGTTCTAGATCATGCGTCGTATAATTCCGCTCGTGAATCTTCAATTGTCGGGATGCAAATGCAATTACTTTCTTTCGTTGCATAAGAACACAACCAAAACCTTGTCGCGAAGCGTCACAATATATTTCAAAATCATCGTTCCCTTCTGGTAACGATAAAATAGGCGCTGTAGTTAACTTCTTCTTTAGTATTTGAAATGCGTTCTCCTGCTCCGAGGTCCATTCATATTTCTTCCCTTTTTGCGTTAACGCTGTCAACGGCTTAGCTATTCGGGAAAAATCTTGAATAAACCTTCTATAATAACCGGCTAAACCCAAAAATTGGCGTATCTGTGTTGGTGTCTTAGGAGTCTCCCATTTTTCAATAGCTTCAGTTTTTGCTGGATCAACCTGAATTCCTTCGCTATTAACAACGTGACCAAGAAATTGCACTTCTTTCAACCAGAAAGCACACTTAGAAAATTTAGCATAAAGTTGTTCTTTTCTCAACAACTCCAGTATCAACCTTAAATGCTCTTCATGCTCTTGCTCACTCTTGGAATAGATAAGAATATCATCAATGAAAACGATAACAAACTTATCTAAATACGGACTACAAACTCGATTCATGAGGTCCATGAATACAGCTGGCGCATTCGTCAATCCAAACGGCATAACCAAAAATTCGTAATGACCATAACGTGTCCGAAAAGCAGTTTTCGGAATATCCTCTTCTTTGACGCGTAGTTGATGATAGCCCGATCTTAAGTCGATTTTCGAATAAACACATGATCCTTGCAATTGATCAAATAAGTCATCAATTCTCGGTAGTGGATACCGATTCTTGATAGTTAACTTATTTAATTCACGATAGTCTATACACATCCTAAAAGATCCATCTTTCTTCTTAACAAACAAAATTAGAGCTCCCCACGGTGAAGTACTCGGTCGTATGAATCCACGGTCCAGTAATTCTTTTAACTGACTTTGAAGTTCTTTTAACTCGGACGGTGCAAGTCTATATGGAGCACGAGCCACTGGTGCAGCTCCTGGTACTAAATCTATTTGAAATTCTACCGATCTAAATGGAGGTAATCCCGGCAATTCTTCCGGAAAAACTTCAGGAAAATCTCTTGCCACAGGCACGTCGTTGATACACTTTTCTTTCTTTTCAACTTTATTAGCATGTGCTAGAATAGCATAACATCCCTTTTCTAAACACTTCTTGGCTTTCAAACAGCTAATGAGTTTTAGCTTTGAATTACCCTTCTCTCCATAAATCATCACCGGTATTTTATCCTTACCAGGAATACGAATTGCCTTCTTAGCACAAACAACTTCCGCTCCTATTTTGGACATCCAGTCCATGCCGACTATTACATCAAAACCTCCTAATTCTACGGGTATTAAGTCGATTTTAAACGTTTCTCCGGCTAGATTTATTTCACAATCACGACAAATTTTATCGGCTTTAATTAGTTTACCATTAGCTAACTCAATCAAGTACTTAGCATCTAAAGGTAATGATGGACAATTCAATTTAGTGTAAAAATTTATACACACGTAACTTCTATCGGCGCCAGTATCAAATAAAATAGATGCTGATAAGTTATTAATGGTAAACGTACCCGTAACAAGTTCCGGGTCTTCTCGTGCCTCTCTAGCATTAATAACAAACGCTCTTCCACGTGCAGGTCCGCCATTCTGATTCGGGCACTGGCTCTTATAGTGACCTTGTTTTCCACACCCAAAACAAGTAATGTTAGCCAAAGCAGTTCTATTTGCGTTGGTGGCAGGAGTCTTGCTACCGTTTGCATTTGTAACGAGAGCCTTACAATCTTCAGCAAGATGTCCCTGTCTATTGCATTTAGTGCACAACACACTACAGTAACCAAAATGATGTTTGTGACAACGGTTGCATAAAGGACTTTGTCCTTTGTAACCAAAGCCTGAACCGCTACCCGCACCTTTCGGGGTTTCTGGTTTCTTAAAAGATTGCTGTTGGTAACCTCGATCATAATTTCCGTTCCACTTCCTTTTGTTACTTGATACCTTCACCTCAGTAGTGAATGCTTTCTTATCCAGAATGACCTGATCCATTAACTCGTTCGCCATGGTTATAGCTTCATGAATTGTCTTAGGTTTCGACGCCGTAACGTTTGCCTTGACCTTCTTGGGCAAACCACCTTTGTACATTTCAATCTTCCGTGCTTCGGTTGGAACCAATTCAGGACATAGTAAAACCAATTCCATGAATCGCTGATTGTAGTTGGTGATTTCAGTACCAACCACCTTCAAACTTCGTAACTCATCTTCTAACTTAATAACCTCATTCCTTGGACAATACTCGGTGATTATCATCGCTTTGAATTCTTCCCATGGAGTATCATAAGCTACATCTCCTCCTACCGCCTTCACATAATTCTTCCACCATGTGAGTGCACTATCTTGTAAAGTGCACGATGCAAACTTGGTCATGTCTTTTTCATCACAACCACTGATTTTAAACACCGTCTCCATCTTTTCTATCCATCGGGTTAAACCGATCGGTCCTTCCGTTCCACTGAATGATGAGGGCTTGCAAGCTTGAAACGTCTTGTAGGAGCATCCTACACGAGGATTTGGATTAACTGCAGCAGCTCTTGCAGCCTCAACCCATAACATTCTGTCGTTCACTCGCTGGTTGATGAGTTCCTCGAGTTCTTGTTCCGTCATTCGATTCAATCGCGCCATTTCCTAATGAAAGAAAATAATTATTCACATGGAATATTATAGATGTAGTGTGTATTTATAGTACATTTATAGCTTGTTAATAATATGAACCAGGTATTATTATAAAAGCCTTTTCTTCTTATTAGCGTTTTATAATTATATCTAGGGTAGTACCTACCCGTTAATGTTCATACTTAATAGCTTAGTACAGAACCAATTACTACAATCTAAATAATACTTAACCATGGAAAATTATTGCATTTCATACTTCGCTATTTTACATATGCTTACATCAAACTTTAAACCAACCACACTAATAATATTATACAAAACATTATGTGATTCCATGGTTTAATACGGCAGCGCATCATTTGGTCTATTTCCCAAAACATTTATGTCCAGGGAATCCCCCAACGCGAATCCTAGCTGTCTCCCTACGTTTTGGCTGAGGTGCCGAAGTACTAGATGCGGGGATAGCACTAATAGGAATAGCGGGGATAGGGGTGGTAGTGTTGAGTGGAATTGGTGCCACTTCATTCTCATTAAACTCGGGATTTGGATTTTCTAATTCATTAGCCTTTCGTTTCTTTCCTAGTTCGAACTCGTCTTTTGTAATTTCCTGTATTTCTTCCTCGGGTTCACTTTCCTCCTCGGGTTCACTTTCCTGCTCGGGTTCGCTTTCCGATATTTCTATAGTTGGTTCATCCGGAAATTGTGAGTCTTCCCCAAAAATACCACTTTCGTCATCGGATATGTTAATGACTGAAACACAATCTGAAGGTTCTGATTCGGAGTCGCTGAATGTGATAATAAGTTTCGAGCCCGACATCTATCACACAACAACTAACCCATTAGTACTTACATAATATTTACACATAAATTTTAACCAACAGTGATAAGCAATGGTTTTTTTTTTTTTTTTTTTTTTTTTTTTAAAATCAGACCCGGTCAAAGTCCAGACTTTACTAATGTATCCTAACGACTTCTCGGTTAGACACACTAATGCAAACCTGGTTCGCTAAGACCAACGCTCTGATACCACATGTCATAACCCGTCCTTAACCATAAGAACGCGTTAGATAACGTATGATTTCATTGCGAGGTATTGACCTCTATATGAGACATTTTTGAAAGAAAACTGCATATATTATACATTACAAACCATAACCATTATTTTTGTTACAAGCTTAAGACAATAAAAAGAAGATTAACGTTTAGCGATAATCTTCGACTTACAAACTTTACAAATGATGACAACAACACGGTTTCTAGCATATTTTACAATACAACATCTCGGATATGCAGTTTTATTTTTGACACAAACATGCGTACGCAAGATCCTGGTTAGATCCAACATGATGCAGCGGAAGCTTTAGAAATCACCTGAGAATAGACATGTTTTAAAAAGGTCAACATAAAGTTGGTGAGATATAGGTTTAATGCCGGCAGCAATATATATATAGACCACAAGATTTCGTATATAAACAGTTTAATAAAAGTATTCTAAGTGGTTGAGCACTTGGTAACCATACTTAACATTTTCACGTCGCATATTCCCTTTAATATGAAATCTTACTACACCGTACCAAGTGTAGTCACCAAACGAAGTACTGTGCAACCGTTGAATACTGGTCGTCCAGTCCGGTTGGGGTTGTCAGGCCCGATAGATCTATCAACAGGATTCGCGTTTACAATACCGCTGTAAATATTAGTTACCAAGCTACAGGGAAGTATGCCAGTGGTACAACTCAACGTAGAACATATTTTTCAGTTACTTGTGTCCATATCGTAAAACATAAAATACATGTATTCTCATCCCGAAATATTTAGAGTTTAAAAGTGGGACTATATACTCACGGTTGTCTTTGAAGATAAAGATAATTGACTTGGTCTCCCGGTTGATATCACGGACCTATCCATATATAATATATCAATATGTTTTCATTTTAAACAAACGTTACATATATATATATACTTGTTATACTTTTAATACTTTGAATATTTCCTTAGTCCGAAGTTAGCTGTCCGAGGTTAGCAATTCAATTTTTAATGGTTCATTTTTAGATGTTTAATATACCCGCAATAAATAAAACCCCCAACGAAATAAATAAAACCCCAACGTATATGTATTGGTCGAGATTAATCTTGACCCACGGTACCGGTGTTGTCAAATGACGTATTGCGTACATAAAGTACCGGTGTTGTCAAATGACGTGTTGCGTACAAACATGGGATCTTATGATTAATCTTCTCGTGTTGCTTACGGGTGATCCTGAACCATATGAAATTGAGTTATGAGTACATATATATAAAATATCATGTTATCTTAGAAGTATGTGATTTTATGTAAATTTTTCCAATGAATCTCGAAGTTGAAAATGTCTAGGATAGCCAATTTTGTTTCGGTCATAGTTTCTTCGTTACAAGTCCGTTTTCGTTGATTCAAATTGCCATCTTCTTGGATCGAGTTCTTCTTTAAGACTATGAACTGTAAATACCTTGGTTTGTATTCAAAATCATACGGCATAGGTGAAAGTTTAGTGAAACATATGAAGTTAAACATTTTTGTTACAACAAAATCATTTAATGACCATTTTTCCAAAAATACTTATACTTTGAAAAACCAAGTTTTACCTTGTTAAATTAACATATAAATAAGTTATATTACATGTCTTGAAGTATTTTAAAAGTTAAGTTAGAAGGATCTATTTAGTTTGCAAACAAGTTTGAAAACATTCAAACTATGTTCTTGTTGTTAAACTTTTGTACCACAAAATAAGATAGCTATATATATATGAATCGAATAAGGTTATGAACATAGATTCTACCTCAAGTTCCTTGGATAAGTTTGCTGTAAAAGAGGAGTAAGAAGCTAGAATCAAAAGGGTGATAGAAGTGGATGAAAGATTGGAAGTAAGTTGGTGTTCTTGGAGGGTTTTCTTGAAGTGTTTTTGTATGGTTTTCTTATGGTGTTTTAGTATGGTTTTTGAAGCTAGATCTTTATGGAACTTTGCTGGATTGTTATGGAGTTTAGAGAGTAAGAAAGAGTGTGTGTTTTTAGTTAAGAGATTGAAGTAAAAATGAATCAAAAATGATGATACATATATACTCCTAAAAATGTGATCTTTAAGGATAACATGACAAAATTTTAGTTTGTATTTTTGTAATTAGTCTTGCAATGATTCAAAAGTAATTACCTTATACATAAGGCATGAATAAGGGCTGGTTAGGTGGTGATTTGATGTGTATATACCAATAGTAAATACGTATAGAAGCTTGGTATGATACGAGTACAAATACTCTAGGTATACGTATAGAAATTTTGTGAAAAATGGAATGAGGATTCAAATATAGCTATCTTTTGTGAATACACTTATATGATTTTATGTATTTAAGTTCTTAAAAGTGATTAAATACATTACTTATACAATATATGTATAAACATTATATGTCTTAAGTATTTATGTCAAATAACGTTACGTATAGTTATCGTTTTGAAAACTTAAGTTAGTAGTTTCAAAATACACATATAACTTGTTGTTATTAATATAAAATGAGGTATTAAAACATTCCTTAATCATGTTAAATATGTATATATACATATATATACACAAACGTATAATTATCATATATTGTATGGTTCGTGATATCATCGGTCAAACTAGACGGTCAAACGTTGTGTAAAACTCTTTTTGGAAATATAAATCTCGACAATTTGGATTGCTTATCATGTTGGCAAGGTTTAATTTATGTAAATATTAATCTTATAAGTATAGAATGATCGAAAAAGTGCGGGTCGTTACAGTTGTAGTTGCGATTGATGTTGCGATTGTTGGGATAATTGTTGCGATTATTGTTGTAATTGCTGTTGTTGTTGTATTGGTGATTCTTATCACCGTTTTCCTCCCACTTTCTTTTGACTTGCTTCACATTGGCCTCTTCAGCAGTCTGTTCTTTAATTCTTTCTTCAATCTGGTTCACTAGTTTGTGAGCCATTCTACATGCCTGTTGTATGGAGGCGGGCTCGTGTGAAATTATATCTTCTTGGATTCTTTCCAGTAATCCTTTCACAAACGCGTCGATCTTCTCTTCCTCATCTACGAACGCTCCCGGACACAATAGGCACAATTCTGTGAATCGTCTTTCGTACGTGGTAATATCAAATCCTTGGGTTCGTAACCCTCTAAGTTCTGTCTTGAGCTTATTGACCTCGGTTCTGGGACGGTACTTCTCGTTCATCAAGTGCTTGAATGCTGACCACGGTAGTGCGTATGCATCGTCTTGTCCCACTTGCTCTAGATAGGTATTCCACCATGTTAACGCAGAACCTGTGAAGGTATGCGTAGCGTACTTCACTTTGTCCTCTTCAGTACACTTACTTATGGCAAACACCGATTCGACCTTCTCGGTCCACCGTTTCAATCCGATTTGTCCTTCGGTTCCATCAAATTCCAAAGGTTTGCAGGCAGTGAATTCTTTGTAGGTGCATCCTACACGATTTCCTGTACTGCTAGATCCAAGGTTATTATTGGTATGTAGCGCAGCTTGTACTGCGGCTATGTTTGAAGCTAGAAAAGTACGGAATTCCTCTTCGTTCATATTCACGGTGTGTCGAGTAGTCGGTGCCATTTCCTTCAAAATAGTCAAATGGAACAAGTTAATCATACAGAATATTAAGAGTAGTTAATAGTATTTCGTAGCATCATATGAACTCATTTATAAAAGCTTTTTCTTCATATTAGCGTTTTATAAGTTTAAATTCGGGTAGTACCTACCCGTTAAGTTCATACTTAGTAGCTAATATACAATTCAACTACTACAATTCTATATGAAAAACTGATTATAATAATATTTCGCGTTCAAACTTTTATACAATATTTTACAAACTTACAATACCGCTTATTTTACATAAAGCATGAAATATAGCACACAATAACTTTGATACAAGATAGTTGTGAAGATAATTCTAGCTAGTACACAAGTCGTTCAGCAAAGGCAATAAAGACACGTAATTCATACGTCCAGAAACAAGTCATGCATTCTGGTTTTACTAGGACTACTTCCCATCCTTGGTCTTGTGGAACATAACCGTTATGGCCGTTGATAAGACAGCGTGTTGTAACATCGCCAAAGGGACGAGGGTTACGTAATGTCCAACAGTCCCGTAACAATCTAAAAACCTCATTTCTTACCCCAATTACCGACTCCGTCACTTGTGGGAACGTTTTGTTTAATAGTTGTAGCCCGATGTTCTTGTTCTCACTTTGGTGAGAAGCGAACATTACTAATCTGTAAGCATAACATGCTTCTTTATGTTGCATGTTAGCCGCTTTTTCTAAATCACGAAGTCCAATATTCGGATATATTGAGTCAAAATAATTTCTTAACCCATTGCGTAAAATAGCATTTGGGTTCCCCGCAATATATGCGTCAAAGTAAACACATCGTAACTTATGGATTTCCCAATGTGATATCCCCCATCTTTCGAACGAAAGCCTTTTATAAACCAAGGCATTCTTGGAACGTTCTTCGAATGTCTTACAAACTGATCTCGCCTTAAATAGTTGTGCCGAAGAATTCTGACCGACTCTAGACAAGATTTCATCAATCATGTCTCCGGGTAGGTCTCTTAAAATATTGGGTTGTCTATCCATTTTGTGTTTTTATACTGTAAAATAGACAAGAGTTAGATTCATAAAAAAAAATACTTATTAATACAAGCAATTTTTACATATATCATAAAGCATAAGCACACTATATTACATATATTACACCACACGAATACAACTATCTTATTCCGACTCGCTTGTTTCTTCTTCTTCCGTTTTGGTTCGTTTTGCCAAGTTTCTAGGGATATATGATGTTCCCCTAATATGAGCCGTCGTTTTCCACATTGGTTTAGAAAAACCAGGTGGTTTAGAGGTTCCCGGGTCATTGTTACAACTTAAGGACTTCGGGGGTTGACGATACATATAAAGTTCATCGGGGTTGGAATTAGATTTCTCTATTTTTATGCCCTTTCCCTTATTATTTTCTTTTGCCTTTTTAAATTCAGTTGGGGTAATTTCTATAACATCATCGGAATTCTCGTCGGAATCCGATTCATCGGAGAATTGATAATCCTCCCAATATTTTGCTTCCTTGGCGGAAACACCATTAACCATAATTAACCTTGGTCGGTTGGTTGAGGATTTTCTTTTACTTAACCGTTTTATTATTTCCCCCACCGGTTCTATTTCTTCATCCGGTTCCGATTCTTCTTCCGATTCCGATTCTTCTTCCGGTTCCGACTCTTCTTCCGGTTCCTCTTCGGGAACTTGTGAATCAGTCCACGAATCATTCCAATTTACATTTGACTCTTCATTATTATTAGGTGAGTCAATGGGACTTGTTCTAGAGGTAGACATCTATCACATAATATCAAACACGTTAAGAGATTAATATATCACATAATATTCACATGTTAAAAATATATAGTTTCCAACAAAATTTGTTAAGCAATCATTTTTCAAGTAAACACGGTCGAAGTCCAGACTCACTAATGCATCCTAACAAACTCGATAAGACACACTAATGCAAAATTCTGGTTCTCTAAGACCAACGCTCGGATACCAACTGAAATGTCCCGTTCTTATTGATTAAAAACGTTCCATATTAATTGATTTCGTTGCGAGGTTTTGACCTCTATATGAGACGTTTTTCAAAGACTGCATTCATTTTAAAACAAACCATAACCTTTATTTCATCAATAAAGGTTTAAAAAGCTTTACGTAGATTATCAAATAATGATAATCTAAAATATCCTGTTTACACACGACCATTACATAATGGTTTACAATACAAATATGTTACAACAAAATAAGTTTCTTGAACGCAGTTTTTACACAATATCATACAAGCATGGACTCCAAATCTCGTCCTTATTTAAGTATGCGACAGCAGAAGCTCTTAATAATCACCTGAGAATAAACATGCTTAAAACGTCAACAAAAATGTTGGTGAGTTATAGGTTTAACCTATATATATCAAATCGTAACAATAGACCACAAGATTTCATATTTCAATACACATCCCATACATAGAGATAAAATTCATTCATATGGTGAACACCTGGTAACCGACATTAACAAGATGCATATATAAGAATATCCCCATCATTCCGGGACACCCTTCGGATATGATATAAATTTCGAAGTACTAAAGCATCCGGTACTTTGGATGGGGTTTGTTAAGCCCAATAGATCTATCTTTAGGATTCGCGTCAATTAGGGTGTCTGTTCCCTAATTCTTAGATTACCAGACTTAATAAAAAGGGGCATATTCGATTTCGATAATTCAACCATAGAATGTAGTTTCACGTACTTGTGTCTATTTTGTAAATCATTTATAAAACCTGCATGTATTCTCATCCCAAAAATATTAGATTTTAAAAGTGGGACTATAACTCACTTTCACAGATTTTTACTTCGTCGGGAAGTAAGACTTGGCCACTGGTTGATTCACGAACCTATAACAATATATACATATATATCAAAGTATGTTCAAAATATATTTACAACACTTTTAATATATTTTGATGTTTTAAGTTTATTAAGTCAGCTGTCCTCGTTAGTAACCTACAACTAGTTGTCCACAGTTAGATGTACAGAAATAAATCGATAAATATTATCTTGAATCAATCCACGACCCAGTGTATACGTATCTCAGTATTGATCACAACTCAAACTATATATATTTTGGAATCAACCTCAACCCTGTATAGCTAACTCCAACATTCACATATAGAGTGTCTATGGTTGTTCCGAAATATATATAGATGTGTCGACATGATAGGTCGAAATATTGTATACGTGTCTATGGTATCTCAAGATTACATAATATACAATACAAGTTGATTAAGTTATGGTTGGAATAGATTTGTTACCAATTTTCACGTAGCTAAAATGAGAAAAATTATTCAATCTTGTTTTACCCATAACTTCTTCATTTTAAATCCGTTTTGAGTGAATCAAATTGCTATGGTTTCATATTGAACTCTATTTTATGAATCTAAATAGAAAATGTATAGGTTTATAGTCGAAAAAATAAGTTACAAGTCGTTTTTTTAAAGGTAGTCATTTCAGTCGAAAGAACGACGTCTAGATGACCATTTTAGAAAACATACTTCCACTTTGAGTTTAACCATAATTTTTGGATATAGTTTCATGTTCATAATAAAAATCATTTTCTCAGAATAACAACTTTTAAATCAAAGTTTATCATAGTTTTTAATTAACTAACCCAAAACAGCCCGCGGTGTTACTACGACGGCGTAAATCCGGTTTTACGGTGTTTTTCGTGTTTCCAGGTTTTAAATCATTAAGTTAGCATATCATATAGATATAGAACATGTGTTTAGTTGATTTTAAAATTCAAGTTAGAAGGATTAACTTTTGTTTGCGAACAAGTTTAGAATTAACTAAACTATGTTCTAGTGATTACAAGTTTAAACCTTCGAATAAGATAGCTTTATATGTATGAATCGAATGATGTTATGAACATCATTACTACCTTAAGTTCCTTGGATAAACCTACTGGAAAAGAGAAAAAGGGATCTAGCTTCAACGGATCCTTGGATGGCTCGAAGTTCTTGAAGCAGAATCATGACACGAAAACAAGTTCAAGTAAGATCATCACTTGAAATAAGATTGTTATAGTTATAGAAATTGAACCAAAGTTTGAATATGATTATTACCTTGTATTAGAATGATAACCTACTGTAAGAAACAAAGATTTCTTGAGGTTGGATGATCACCTTACAAGATTGGAAGTGAGCTAGCAAACTTGAAAGTATTCTTGATTTTATGTAACTAGAACTTGTAGAATATATGAAGAACACTTAGAACTTGAAGATAGAACTTGAGAGAGATCAATTAGATGAAGAAAATTGAAGAATGAAAGTGTTTGTAGGTGTTTTTGGTCGTTGGTGTATGGATTAGATATAAAGGATATGTAATTTTGTTTTCATGTAAATAAGTCATGAATGATTACTCATATTTTTGTAATTTTATGAGATATTTCATGCTAGTTGCCAAATGATGGTTCCCACATGTGTTAGGTGACTCACATGGGCTGCTAAGAGCTGATCATTGGAGTGTATATACCAATAGTACATACATCTAAAAGCTGTGTATTGTACGAGTACGAATACGGGTGCATACGAGTAGAATTGTTGATGAAACTGAACGAGGATGTAATTGTAAGCATTTTTGTTAAGTAGAAGTATTTTGATAAGTGTATTGAAGTCTTTCAAAAGTGTATAAATACATATTAAAACACTACATGTATATACATTTTAACTGAGTCGTTAAGTCATCGTTAGTCGTTACATGTAAGTGTTGTTTTGAAACCTTTAGGTTAACGATCTTGTTAAATGTTGTTAACCCAATGTTTATAATATCAAATGAGATTTTAAATTATTATATTTTCATGATATTATCATGTATGAATATCTCTTAATATGATATATATACATTAAATGTCTTTACAACGATAATCGTTACATATATGTCTCGTTTAAAAAAATCATTAAGTTAGTAGTCTTGTTTTTACATATGTATTTCATTGTTAATACACTTAATAATATATTTACTTATCATTTAACATAATTAACCAAGTTTATCAATATCTTAATATGATTCATATGTACCTAGTAAGACGTTGTTATAACGATAATCGTTATATATATCGTTTTCGAGTTTCTTAAATTAATAGTCTCATCTTTATGTATATAACTCATTGTTAAAATACCGAATGAGATATATACTTATAATAAAATCATGTTAACTATATATATAACCATATATATGTCATCGTATAGTTTTTACAAGTTTTAACATTCGTGAATCACCGGTCAACTTGGGTGGTCAATTGTCTATATGAAACCTATTTCAATTAATCAAGTCTTAACAAGTTTGATTGCTTAACATGTTGGAAACATTTAATCATGTAAATATCAATCTCAATTAATATATATAAACATGGAAAAGTTCGGGTCACTACATAAATGATGGTTCTCGAGTGAAATAATAAGCATAGTAGCAGCTCACCATAATGACGGTTGGCTTTGGTTTTGCACAGTTTGTTTAAGACCGAAATAAAACACAGAAATGGGTGGTGGATCAATTGTTGTCTATGGTAATAGAAAACAGAAAACGTTGATGGTGGGTTTAAGATATCAATGGAAAACAACTTAGGTGTATAGATAAATGTAACTAGAATTCAATGTCTATTTATATATGTATTTTCTCACCTTTATCTTTAATGCAACTTGAAGAAGATGTGAGGGTGGTGGTACGGTTTTTGTGGTGATCGAAATGGAAACAGAAAACAGTAGCAGCAAGAGGCTGCAACTTACGTGGGTCTGGTGGCGATCAAGGTTAATAGAAATAGAAACAGGAACATATAGCGGTTGTGATGGTTGTGGTTTGCGTATGGTGGTCGATGGAGATGAAAGGTCGCGAGATGGTGTTTGGTTTTTTTTTTTTTTTGGTCTTGGTTCAACATCAACAAATGAATTTTTGATTATAGAACGTGAACCCGTAATCGAGTAAAGGTTTTGTGGGTTTGTTGGTGATGGTTATTGATCGAACAAAATGAGTAGAAGAAGGTTTGTTGAGATTGTGGTTATGGTCTCCAACAAATCAAAAGTCAGGAAGTAAAAGAAGTAGTGGGTTTTCTTTACAATAATAGGGAATTAATAATATAGATAGATTAGATGGGTTAAGTAACAAACAATAGATATACAGCAAAAGATTCGATATATTCAAGTTGATATTTCTAATAAAGTTAAAGTGATAATTAAACACAGTACTTCAATCACTTATTTGTCTTGATTCAAATTATGGTTATGTGTTCAATCAATCAATATAGCAATAATATATCTATATAGAGTGATTAAATAACAAACTTAATTTAAGTTACGGATGAAATTTCAATAAAACAAGTGGGTTCCTATATAGCAGTAATCAAGTTCATATATATACATATATTACTCCGTAATCATTTGAGATGGTGCGGAGAAAAAAGACAAA
The DNA here is from genome assembly GCF_046630445.1 of Rutidosis leptorrhynchoides. Classification (NCBI taxonomy): domain Eukaryota; kingdom Viridiplantae; phylum Streptophyta; class Magnoliopsida; order Asterales; family Asteraceae; genus Rutidosis; species Rutidosis leptorrhynchoides. The sequence goes on from NC_092336.1 coordinate 267,344,260, forward strand.
CCCAATAGTAATTTAATTTAATCATTCAATCATAATATCAATCATAACTAGTGAAGCCATCCAACATTTGGATTCTAATTACCGATAATTTTTCACGGAATGCTATATCGTACTCCATTGTTAAACAGTGGTGGAAAAATATCAAAATTTTAAATTAAATGCCTTTATTTATTTTGGTCATTATGGTATCAAATTCGATCATTAACTATGTACAAATTATTAAACAAAAATCAACTCACTGTCCACTCCCGATCCCAGGTAAAATATAGAAAGTTTTACTAAATAGTTCCTAAATACATTTTTAATAAGTCCATAATTCATAGCACTCAGTTTAGGATCACCGTTTATTTTAAAATCACAAAAGTTCGAATTTAACTTTCTTAATATTAATTGTAACATCAAACGAGTATTACAATCATTTAATATTTATTTTTAATATATTTTTCATTTGTTTATTTATTTATTTTAATAATGATATCATATTTTATTTTTACTTTACATAGTTAATTTTAACAACATATAATATTTTAAGTTATACTTCAATATTTTAAGGGTCAAATGAATATTTGAACATCGTTTTAAGATTTTTGAGATTCAACTTAACAAACTTTGCTTATCGTGTCGGAATATTAGGAAGATAAATTTTAAATTCGATCGGAAATTTTCGGGTCATCACAGTTAAAACCTAATGTAAAAATATATAAAAATAAATACAACTTAATTTAAAACGTAGATTAAATAATGATAATGAAATTGCGATAAAATAAAATTTTGATAATTAAAAAGTACGATAATTAAAAGTGCATTTAAATACGATGACAATAAATAAAAGTGCGATAATTAGAAGTGCAATTAAATATGAAAATAAAGGAATTATGCTTATTTAAACTTCAGTAATCATGATGTTTGACGTGTTGATTTTTAGTTTTATGCCCATGGGTTAATTGTCCTTTGTCCCGGATTATTTAATATGTCCGTCTGGTTTTTGTCCATAACAGTACATCAGTCATAAATATAAAGTGCGAGTGTCCTCGTCAAATTATCCTTGTACCCGAAGTCAAATATTCCAACTAATTGGGGACTTAAACTGTAACAAGGTTTTAATACTTTGTTTAATAATTACACCAGGATATCAACTGCGTGTAACCCAAGGTTTTAATACTTTGTTAACAATTACACCAAGTGTCATTGTATATAATTTCACCCCTGTTTTAATAATTCTAGTGACTATTAATCCATTCCCGTGTCCGGTTAAATGAACGATTATTCGTACATATAAATACCCCGCCCATCGTGTCCGATTGAGTGTATATGGTTATTTATAGGTACGTCCAATTGTAAATATTTATATTAAAATTAACAAACTATCATTTAGTTAAACAAATATAAAGCTCATTAATAGCCCATAGTCTAATTTCCACAAGAGCGTTCTTTTGTCCAAACCCCAATTATGGTACAAAGCCCAATTACCCAATTTTAATATTTTTAGCCTAACATCATGGTTACTTCGGATCAAATAAGCATAATAATAACTTAGCTACGAGACATTAATGTAAAAAGGTTGAACATAACTTACAATGATTAAAAATAGCGTAGCGTTACACGGACAAAATTTTGACTTACACCCTTACAACATTCGCTAACATACCTTAATTTTAATAACATACCCTAATTTTAATTTTAGTTCTAATAATAAGGGTATGTTAGCAAATGTTGTAAGGGTGTAAGTCGAAATTCTGTCCGTGTAACGCTACGCTATTTTTAATCATTGTAAGTTATGTTCAACCTTTTTACATTAATGTCTCGTAGCTAAGTTATTATTATGCTTATTTGATCCGAAGTAATCATGATGTTAGGCTAAAAATATTAAAATTGGGTAATTGGGCTTTGTACCATAATTGGGGTTTGGACAAAAGAACGACACTTGTGGAAATTAGACTATGGGCTATTAATGGGCTTTATATTTGTTTAACTAAATGATAGTTTGTTAATTTTAATATAAAGATTTACAATTGAACGTCCCTATAAATAACCATATACACTCGATCGGACACGATGGGCGGGGTATTTATATGTATGAATAATCGTTAATTTAACCGGACACGGGAATGGATTAATAGCCACTAGAATTATTAAAACAGGAGTGAAATTATGTACAAGGACACTTGGCATAATTGATAACAAAGTATTAAAACCTTGGGTTACATTCAGTCGACATCCTAGTGTAATTATTAAACAAAGTATTAAAATCTTGTTACAGTTTAAGTCCCCAATTAGTTGGAATATTTAACTTCGGGTATAAGGATAATTTGACGAGGACACTCGCACTTTATATTTATGACTGATGGACTGTTATGGATAAAAACCAGACGGACATATTAAATAATCCAGGACAAAGGACAATTAACCCATGGGCATAAAACTAAAATCAACACGTCAAACATCATGATTACGGAAGTTTAAATAAGCATAATTCTTTTATTTCATATTTAATTTTCTTTATTTTATATTTAATTGCACTTCTAATTATAGCACTTTTATTTATTGTTATTGTATTTAATTGCACTGTTAATTATCGTACTTTTTAATTATCGCAAGTTTATTTTATCGCACTTTTATTTATCACAATTTCATTATCGTTATTTACGTTACGCTTTAAATTAAGTCTTTTATTTATTTAATATTTTACATTTTGTTTTAACTGCGACTAAAGTTTTAAAATCGACAAACCGGTCATTAAACGGTAAAAACCCCCTTTAAAATAATAATATTACTTATATATATATATATTCGTATTTTTATAAATTAAACTAATATAGCGTTAAGCTTTGATTAAAAGATTCCCTGTGGAACGAATCGGACTTACTAAAAACTACACTACTGTACGATTAGGTACACTGCCTATAAGTGTTGTAGCAAGGTTTAAGTATATCCATTCAATAAATAAATAAATATCTTGAGTAAAATTGTATCGTATTTAATAGTATTTCCAGCTAAAATTTAATAGTATTTTATACCCCTTAGCTATGACATCAAGTATTTTTGGCGCCGCTGCCGGAGAACTTTCTTGCTTAAAAGCAGGAAGCGCAACACTAAAAAGAAAAAAAAAACAAAAAGATTTTTATTTTTAGTTTACTTTTATTAAAATACGCTCAAGTAAAAATACGTTTTAAATATTCGAAAATATAAAAAGAAAACAAAAATATAAATATTTTTAAGAGTTTGTTAAATATTTAAGTTCTATAAAAGTTTCTTTATCTTTATTTTATAAAAATATAAGTTTTATTTAATTTATATAAATATATTACATAAATATATAAAACAGAAAATTCAAAACAGAAAAAAAAAATATAAAAACACTCGGGCCTGCTACTGTAGCAGCCCGTAACCTGGCCCAAAACCTCAGCTCATGCGATAGCATGAGCCCGAAGGCATAAACTCATGCGATCGCATGAGAGTGTCTGACACGCCAACAGGAAACCCTAACTACATTAATTACGGGTATTATTATTATTATTATTTAATAAACCCTAATTAGGTTTTATTATTTAATTAGTTATTAGTTTTTAGATTTAATTTATATATTTAGTTTAATTAGTTTAATTAAATTTTAAAATTAATAGTTTTATAAAATAAATAATATAAAAATAATATTTTTATAAAAATTGTACTTTTTACAACTTTTAGTAAATTTTTATATTTTATTTTTTTAATTGTTTTTAGCGTAATATTTGTATTTTTCGCTCGTATTTAGTTTTAATTCATAGTTTTTGCCATAGTTATTTTTATTTCTAGATTTTTAGGCTTTGCCGTAAAATCCCTTAAGTGCTTTTTCTTTAGACTAAGATTTAGGTGCATTAGAATTTTGCGACGCCTTTTTAAGTTTTAGTACCTTTTTAAGTTATTGCCATTTGGGATACAGTTTTACTTGTAAGCTTTAATATTTTTAAACACCTTTTACCTATGTATCAATTATCATTCCAATTAATAATCTCAATTTGTTATTATAATTTTAAGTTAGTGATAGTAATAAGGTTGGGTTAGTCAAGTATTTTTAAGTTATATAGTCATTCTCTGTTTCTTTCATTTTTCGACGCCTTTTTCAATTTTTTTTTCGACCTTTTTCGACGCGCTCTTTTTCTTTCTTATTTCTCGCTATTCTAGTTTTAGGACATAGATTTTTATTCTACTTCTTATCTAAATTTCTTAAAATTATGAAAATTTATTTTAAGTGGTTAAATTGATAGACATCAAAATTTTCTGGTTCGTAGTAATAGTTGGATTTGTACGTGGACCGGGTTATTGGAGCCAAACAGTACTCAATTATATTGAGACCAAATGAATCCTGCCCCTCTGCTGCATCTTTTAGCTATTCGAAACGTGGGCAAAATCAGAAAAGTCTATTGATTGGATAACTTATATAATTTTTTCTTTCCTTTTTAAAAACTAATAGGATATTCAGTGAATGCACCGAGCAAGACGTTCACCACCTTTTGTACGTTCACCACCTGTAACTAGATCAAGACATCTAGCTAATATTGTCGTCGTTGATAATCCATTTTTTGAACCCGACCTCACAATTGAGAATCAGGGGAATATTCAGGGACAATTCATAGATCCTGAACCATTAAATTTTCCTCCGGAACCACCAATCATTCAAACAGAGATTGTTGAGGAACGAACCATTAAATCAGAATCCTCTAGTGATTCCGATTCTACAAATTCAATTATGGAGAATCTGGAACCTTTAAGTATGGAAGACCGAATGAGAGCTAAACGCACTGGCCAAGGTCACGCAATTACTCATCCTGACATTAATGCGCCAGATTATGAAATCAAAGGACAAATTCTACACATGGAATCAATGCCAATTTAGTGGTGCGCCGAAGGAAGATCCAAATGAACATCTTCGTACCTTTAATAGGATCTGCACTCTATTTAAAATTCGAGAAGTGGAGGATGAACAGATATATCTCATGTTATTTCCCTGGACTTTAAAGGGAGAAGCCAAAGATTGGTTGGAATCATTACCTGAAGGGGCGATTGATACATGGGACGTTTTAGTTGAAAAATTTCTTAAACAATTCTTTCCGGCATCTAAAGCCGTAAGACTTCAAGGAGAAATTGTTACGTTCACACAGAAGCCAAATGAAACTCTATATGAGGCGTGGACAAGATTTGGAAAGTTATTAAGAGGATGTCCGCAACATGGTTTAGATACCTGTCAAATAGTACAAATATTCTACCAAGGATGCGACATCACTACAAGAAAAGACATAGATATAGCAGCTGGTGGTTCTATTATGAAGAAAACCAAAACTGATGCTTACAAAATTATTGATAACACTGCTTCCCACTCACATGAGTGGCACCAAGAAAAAGATATCGTTAAATCATCTAAAGCAGCTAGAGCTGATTCTAGCCATGACTTAGATTCCATTTCTGCAAAGACAGATGCTGTCGAACGACGAATAGAAAAGATGACTAAGGATATACACTCAATACGAATTAGTTGTGAGCAGTGTGGAGGACCACATTTGACAAAAGATTGTCTCAGTATTGAATTAACAATGGAACAAAGAGAGAATGTTTCATATCTAAACCAAAGGCCTGGAAATAATTATCAGAATAATTATCAACCGCCAAGACCGATCTACAATCAAAACCAGAATTATAACAGAAATGTTCCATACAACAACCAACAAGGTCCTAACAATCAACAAGTATCCAATAATACTTACAATCAGCAAAGACCTAATTTTCAAAACAAACCACCACAAACCGATGATAAAAAGCCGAATTTAGAAGATATGATGACGAAGCTAGTTGAAACTCAAATGCAGTTTTTCACATCTCAAAAACAAACTAATGAACAAAATGCTCAAGCATTTAGAAATCAATAAGCTTCTATTCAAAATCTGGAACAAGAAGTAAGTAACCTAGCAAGGTTAATAGGTGAAAGAAAACCGGGAAGTCTACCTAGTGATACAAATGCTACCCCCGGAATGAAATAGCTAAAGCCATTACCACAAGAAGTGGTACAACACTTAAACCACCTGAAATACCTGTAACTTCTGATGAAACTATTCATACTCCACAAAAACCACAACCTGAACAAGATAAGGAAAAAGAACCGGTAGTTGAAAAGGTTAATGAAGATAACACAGCTAAGGATAAACCTTATGTTAAACCATACCAACCACCACTTCCTTACCCGAGTAAAATGAAGAAAGAGAAACTTGAAGCCGAGCAATCCAAATTCTTGGATATGTTTAAACAGATAAATGTAAATCTTCCTTTCATTGATGTGATTTTAGGAATGCCTAGATATGCTAAATTCTTGAAAGATCTAATCTCAAATAGAAAGAAAATGGAAGAACTCTCGGCTGTTACTATGAATGCTAATTGTTCAGCAGTGCTGTTGAATAAGATACCAGAAAAACTATCTGATCCAGGAAGTTTCACAATTCCATGTTTTCTGGGTAGTCTTAGTTCAATAAAAGCATTGGCAGACTTGGGTGCTAGTATAAATTTAATGCCGTATTCACTATACACTAAACTAGACCTTGGAGAATTGAAACCAACAAGAATAAGCATAAAACTAACCGATCGATCAATAAAATATCCTAGAGGGATAATGGAGAATATGCTAGTTAAAGTTGGTACTTTAGTATTTCTAGTAGATTTTGTTGTTCTGGACATGGAAGAAGATTCTCAAGTTCCTCTCATATTAGGAAGACCATTCTTAAACACGGCTAAAGCAATGATAGACGTGTTCGGTAAGAAATTGACCCTAAGTATAGCGGATGAGAGTGTTACCTTTTCAGTTGATAGAGCAATGCAACAACCGCAATTTGCAGATGATACATGTTATTATATTCAAACTATAGATTCACATGCAGAATTATTAGAAGAATTTCCAGAATTACAAGGAACAGGAGAATGTTCTTTAGGAGAAGGAACTGAACAAATTGATGAAGCTGAAATGTTAGCTACACTAATAGCTAATGGATATGAACCAACAACAGAAGAAATTCAAATGCTAAAAGAAGAAGACAGATATCGATATAAATCATCGATAGAAGAACCTCCAACATTAGAGTTAAAGCCACTTCCAAACCATTTGGAATACGCTTATTTACATAATGAATCTGAATTACCTGTAATAATATCGTCTACTCTTACTGAAAATGAGAAATCACAACTCATTTCTGTGTTGAAAGCTCATAAACCAGCCATTGCATGGAAGATTCATGATATAAAAGGAATAAGTCCTTCGTATTGCACACATAAAATCCTTATGGAAGAAGGTCATAAAACGTATGTGCAACGCCATTTGGACTTTGCAACGCCCCTGCAACCTTTCAAAGGTGCATGATGGTGATTTTTCACGACATGATAGAAGAATGCATGGAAGTTTTCATAGATGACTTTTCAGTCTTCGGTGATACATTTGAATCATGTCTAGTTAATCTGGAATGAATGCTTATTAGATGCGAACAATCAAATCTAGTTTTTAATTGGGAGAAATGCCATTTCATGGTTAAAGAAGGCATCGCTCTTGGACATAAAATTTCAAAAGATGGAATTGAAGTGGATAGAGCTAAAGTAGATGTAATTGCTAAACTTCCACATCCCACCAATGTTAGAGGAGTTAGGAGTTTTCTAGGGCATGCCGGTTTTTACCGACGTTTCATAAAAGATTTTTCTAAAATTGCCACTCCTATGAATAAACTCCTAGAAAAGGATGCTCCATTCATCTTTTCAGATGAATGCATCAAATATTTTAATATTCTTAAAGAGAAACTCACTAATGCGCCGATCATGATAACACCGAATTGGAATTTACCGTTTGAACTAATGTGCGATGCAAGTGATTTTGCAATGGGAGCCGTTTTAGGACAAAGGATTGAAAAACGATTTCAACCAATATATATTATGCTAGTAAGACGTTACAAGGAGCACAAACGAATTACACAACTACTGAAAAAGAACTCCTTGCTATTGTCTTTGCTTTTGACAAATTTCGTTCATATCTCGTTCTAGCAAAAACGGTGGTCTATACCGACCATTCTGCTCTTAGATACCTATTTTCGAAACAAGATGCCAAACCAAGATTAATCCATTGGATCTTACTCTTACAAGAGTTCGATATTGAAATCCGAGATAAAAGAGGAGCAAAAAATCTTGCCGCTGATCATCTTTCTCGTCTTGAAAATCCCGAATTAGAAGTTCTAAATGAATAGGCCATACAAGACAACTTTCCTGATGAATATCTATTGAAGATAGATTATACTGAAATTCCATGGTTTGCAGACTATGCAAACTACTTAGTATGTGGATTCCTTGAAAAAGGATTATCGTACCAAAAACGAAAGAAATTCTTCAGTGATATAAAACACTATTTCTGGGAAGATCCACATTTGTTTAAAAGTTGTCCAGATGGAATAATACGCCGATGTGTATTTGGAGATGAAGCTAGTAAAATTTTAAACCATTGTCACACAGGACCAACAGGAGGGCATTATGGGCCTCAACTAACAGCAAGAAAAGTTTATGATGCTGGATTCTATTGGCCTACAATTTACAAAGACGCACACCTTCTTTGCAAATCCTGTGATGCATGTCAAAGAGCCAGAAAAATAAGTCAACGTGATAAAATGCCACAAAATGTCATTCAAGTATGCGAAGTATTTGACATTTGGGGTATTGACTTTATGGGTCCATTTCCAAAATCTCATAATAATCTCTACATTCTCATAGCCATTGATTATGTATCTAAATGGCGGAAGCACAAGCTCTCCCAACTAATGATGCACGAGTTGTAGTCAACTTTTTAAAACGTCTTTTTGCAAGGTTTGGAACACCGAAAGCTTTAATAAGTGATCGGGGTACTCATTTCTGTAATAATCAACTTGAGAAAGTTCTCAAAAGATATGGAGTAACTCATAAAATCTCCACCGCATATCATCCACAAACAAGTGGACAAGTTGAAAATACCAACCGAGCTTTAAAACGTATTCTAGAGAAAACCGTAGGATCAAATCCGAAGGAATGGTCCATTAAATTGGAGGATGGACTCTGGGCTTTTAGAACAGCCTACAAAATGTGACAACCCGGAAATTTCCAACCAAATTTAAACTTTAATCTTTATATGTTTCCGACACGATAAGCAATATTTGTTAAGTTAAATTTCAAGAATTTTAAACTATGTTCATACATTCATTCAACCTCGACCAAGTTCCAACGATTCACGAACCATTAAACGAATATGATTATATATGTATATGTGTGTATATATTATAACTTGAAACGTAAACAAAATATTAGATTAAATACTTTATATGATTGTATTTGTTTCAAAATATTTATCAATGGAATTAGAAGATAAGATCAAATGATTGAATTATCAGATATATTGAATTATGATTACAAGTCTCTGTTGAAAGGCCCACGTTGATTTGAGAAATTTTTCCATTTTAAAAATATTCAGAAAATGGTAAAGTGATTTATAAATAATAACAAATTGTCAATCATTGAGAACTAGACAAAGGATAGTGGAAGATTGAATCTCATAAACACTCGATTGATCTATTTAGTTTCAAACGTACAAAAACGTTTTCAGTATAAAAAGAACTTTATTATTAAAACGTATATAACTTTTATAAATATCTAGAACCACTTTTGACAACTCATTACTTAACTAATATGATAAAGATAACGATATTTATATTTTATTTTATTAAATATATATAACGATTTAAATTAATATTATATATTTTTATACGCGTATTATACGTACATAGTTTTATACTTTTACTATACTTAAACTTTACCTTTACTTTATTTTTACTTTACTTTAACTTTAATAATTCACTTTAATAATTCATACTTTAATAATTCACTTTAATAATTCATACTTTAATAATTCACTTTAATAATTCATACTTTAATAATTCACTTTAATAATTCATACTTTAATAATTCACTTTAATAATTCAAAAATCTATTATAAATAGAATTCAATAGGTTTCATTATTTCATAGAAACTTGAAAATATTTTTCTCTATACTCTCTCAATCGATTTACATATATATATTTACTCCGTATTATTTCAAGATATTATTAGTATACATAAAATATTACGATGGAGTGCTGTCCGAGTGATTTCGAAATTTTTTTTCGAGTAGGATAGGATTAAGGAAATTATGGGTTATAGCTATGGAGGTGATTGAGTATGGTTCATGGGTATGCTCGTGAGGTCAATATAGTGTTTATCATTTCCGTTGCGTCTACGTACCTTTCCTGCAATATTGAATCTTAATATTGATATGTGAGTACTCATAATTTAACTTTTACATACTAATAGTGTATCCCTGATTAGTGCTCGAGTATTTAGGATTATGCATGCTTGTACTTTTGATATTGCCCTTAGACAGGTTAGGTTGAATCTTGAATTAGTTACACTTGCGGTTGAGATAAGGTATAAGATATGCATGTCCTTGGAAAGCTAGCGAAAAATTAAGAACTTTTCCTTTAGATATCGAATGGTTTCGATGAACGGATTAGAAGTTATAATCAATTGAATTTTCGATATTTTTATTAAAAATGATTATTATTATCGTCGTTTTTATCGTCGTTCTAGTTTTATCTTATTAGTATCATTATTATTATCTTTATCAATAAAAGGGATTTATCATTAAAAATTGTTATTTTTTTATTATTACTATCGTTATTATCGTTAAAGTTATAATTAGTATTATTATTATTATCCAATTATTATTATTATTATTATTATTATTATTATTATTATTATTATTATTATTATTATTATTATTAGTATTATTATTATTATTATCATTAATAATATATATATCATTATTTAAAAATGGTTATTGTTATTGTTATTATTATTATTACTATATTTTCATTAAGATAATTATTAGTATTATCGTTAATAATGTTATAGTAACTATCATTATTAATATTAGTGTAATTAAAACAAATATTTGTAACACCTAATTATTTTGATTACTATAATTATCATTATTATGAACACGATATAAAAGACGATTAAAAGCTATTAAACGAAATGATTAGGAAATAATGAGTAAGAGTATCATGATGAAATTAAAATATTATAAGATATTGATTTAGATAAAATTATTGTTCTTATTATTTTTATCATTACTATTATTATTAAAAGTATCGTTAGTATTAAAACTATCATTTTAACAAAAATTATCATTTTAATAGAAATGTCATTGTTATTATAAAATATCATTATTATTATTTTAAATAGAATTATTATTTTAAAGATAATATTTAAAATTATCGTAAATATTAAATTTATCATAATTAGAATTATCGTTTTATCATAATGTCATCTTAGTAATTATAAATATTGATATTTTTATAATAATAATTATTATTACAAAATAATACAACTTTTACTTACTATCATTATAGATATTATTTTATTAAATAAATATGTGATACAAACATATTTTACTACGTGTAATAACTTACTTTAATAATACCTATCATATTATCTTTATGATATTAAATGAACCCTATAAATTTTATTACTTAATATATATAAAAGTATATTTTATTATATAAATTTAATATGAAATTTTTATTTATTAATAAATAAATTATATTATTTACTCTAATAAATCTTTTAAAAATATTTAAAAATATAAAACGACGATATTTAAACTATATATTAATCATGTATAGATTTTTGGAAATTATTTTGAGTCAAATTTACTTTTGTTGACTTTTACATATTAGTCTCGAGCATTAGGATTGTGGTACACTATGACTTGACCTAATTTGTTAGACCAATATTGACCAACACATAAATATATATAATTAATTTAGGTTCGTGAATCCGAGGCCAACCTTGCACTTGTTCAATGACGTTATATGTATTTTTACTACGAAATACAGTATGGTGAGTTTCATTTGCCTTTTTACCCTTTATATTTTTGGGCTGAGAATACATGCGCAATTTTTATAAATGTTTTACGAAATAGACACAAGTAATCAAAACTACATTATATGGTTGAATTATCGAAATCGAATATGCCCCTTTTTATAGTCTAGTAATCTAAGAATTAGGAAACAGACACCCTAATTGACGCGAACTCTAAAGATAGATCTATCGGGCCCAACAAGCCCCATCCAAAGTACCGGATGCTTTAGTACTTCGAAATTTATATCATGTCTGAAGGAGGATCCCAGAATGATGGGGATATTCTTATATGCATATTGTGAATGTCGGTTACCAGGTGTTCAATCCATATGAATGATATTTTGTCTCTATGCATGGGACGTATATTTATGAGAACTGAAAATGAAATTCTTGTGGTCTATTAAAATGATGGAAATAAATGATTATGATAAACTAATGAACTCACCAACCTTTTAGTTGACACTTTAAAGCATGTTTATTCTCAGGTGTTAAAGAAATCTTTCGCTGTACATTTGCTCATTTTAAAGATATTACTTGGAGTCTTTCGTAGCATATTTCGAAGAACGTTGCATTCGAGTCATTGAGTTCATCAAAGATTATTATTAAATCAATTTATAGTTGGATAGTGGATATTATGAAATGGTATGCATGCCTGTCAATTTTTGATGTAAAGAATGTTTGTCTTTTAAAAACGAATGCAATGTTTGTAAAATGTATCATATAGAGGTCAAATACCTCGCAATGTAATCAACTATTGTGAATCGTTTATAATGTATATGAACGGGTCCTTTCAGTTGGTATCAGAGCGGTGGTCTTAGCGAACCAGGTTTGCATTAGTGTGTCTAACTGATAAGTCGATAGGATGCATTAGTGAGTCTGGACTTCGACCGTGTCTGCATGTCAAAAGTTTTGCTTATCATTTTGTGTCGAAAATTAACTACTTATCATCCTCAGAAAATTACCTGCTTATCATTTTTAGTCTAAGACACGTCTTGCTGCATTGATTGCATGAATAGTGTATAGACAAAAATTCATATCTTAGCATATCTGCTAAATCATATCATATCGTATCTGTTACTTTAAACTTTGCCTGACATATCCCGCAAAGTCCTCCGTAATCTACGAAATCTTTTGATCTATATATATATATATATATATATATATATATATATATATATATATATATATATATATTCTATGTAATTAGAATACCATCCGTTAGCCAAAATCATTTCATAAAAAAAAAATCCTTTATCCAATCGTACGAAATGGAATTCGTCATCAGTTCAAGTCACTCAGATTCCGAAATGGAATCCCATTCAAGCTCTGAAAGCAGTGTGACCGGAATAGATCAACCAATCAGTCATCACCTATTCTGGATGAATTGGGGATGGGTTCGTAGCCTCCTCAATCATTGGAGACAAGATGAAGGTGATCCATTCCATCCACCACATTGCCCTCTTGACGAAGAACCTGAAGCACTTACCGGTGAACCTGTCCGAAACACCATTTTCTCGCTCATTTCCAGAGTATCTCGTCACGATTATATATTACATCAAATTTTAGATTTTATTTATCCGTTCGTCCGAACCGACAATCACCCCGGTGTAATAGAAGAAGTCAATGAGCTTCGCGCTCGGGTAGTGGCTTTGGAGAATATGGTGCAGAGATTACAAACACCAGCAGCAGCAGCATCAGCGGCATAACCAGTACCACCATCATCAACGCCAACAGTACCATTACCACCTCCAACCACAACCGCGTCATAAACCTCAACTTCATAATCTGTCCCACGAGCATCAACGTCATACGCACCATAGATACCAAGGAGTACCAACAGCAATAACCGATGAAGTATTAATTCATAACTTCATTGGAGAAACATTCCGCGGCGATTATGTAATCTCTAAAGTCTTAGAGATTATCTAATCTAGCCCTAACCATAAATTAGTTAAGCGAACCAAAATGATAGAAGGAAGAGTAGAAACCCTGACAAAAATGGTGTGTGATTAACAAGCTAAACTTGCTTTACCAACAGCATTAACAATACCGTCAGCGTTACCAGCATCGTCAGTACAGTCAACATCCGAATCAACAACACCGATAACATCACAAACTCCGTCAGTTTAAGAATCACTGTGGACATCATTACGAATCAATAACGTGTATATTGTATCAACGAGTTATGAAGAATTAACTCATTCCTTCTGAAGAAATTATATGTATATTATATATATATATATATATATATATATATATATATATATATATATATATATATATATATATATATATATATATATATATATATATATATATATATATTGAAATAAATCTTTCCGTGCTAAGCTATTGTGTGTGAATCTTAACTACTCGGTTAATTCATATTACAAATATGCAATAATGTACGTCCTTCGGCCGCAACTTAACCAGCGTTAACTACAATCTCTATCGCAATTCAACAAATTCCAATTCATAATAAATCTAGTATATATTTGATTTTACACTTTCATCATCGATGTACACGAAACTTTTCAGATAACATCATTCGTACTTTGCGAAATTCACATGAATTCCACGAACCGAACATCATACATCAACACATAACGAAGTATTGATTCATAATTTCAATGTCATTAAAGAAATACTGCGTAAAAGTTATGTACTTTTTAAAGCCTTTAGGGATCATTCAATTCTAGTTTCAACCGTAAATCAAATGAGTTTAATTTAACATTAACTCATTAAATCTATGTTACATCTGAAGAAAATATACATATATATATTTTCATAAAGACTGTAATAAAATTCTTTTGTACAAAATATTAATTGTGAATTTTTTTTAACGGGTAGGTAATACCCGAGAGATTTATAAATTCACAATTAATATGTTACATTCTTCGAATTTGATTCAGCAAATCATCCATTATACTCCCTACTTTCACAACAATATACATTCTTTTATAGAAATCAAAATAACCATACTCATTCAAAATTTAATTACATATTCTGATTTTGAAATCTCAAAATTCAACTTGAGATATGACCAAAATCATCACTCTTAGATCCTTACATCTTTCACAAGCTATATTTTGATTTCAAAACTGTGTTAGAACATCAAATGTATGTTAACGATTACAATCTGTGTTCAACCCTTCGAAAATTTCTAAAGACACTTCGAATGATGAGCAATCGAGATGATGATCCAACCACATGTTACCCACAGTTATGTACCCGAAAAACTCTTGAAACCAAAGTAAAAGTTTAAACAACGTATCCGCGTCAGATTCTTTGGCATTTATTAGCAAAAATAACTTTGCGACTCCTATTCAAAGTAGCCAGTTTTGTCACAGCTCCAGCAAGTCAACTTCGACTTTTCAGTCAGACTAACCTTATTATAACCTTGAGATATACACCATCGTTACCAGGGAACCTTTTACATTCCACCACATTATTAGCAGATGTACCAACAACTTCATTACCCTTTGACTTTAGCCTCTCCAAAAAGTCATTATAATTATTCATTGAAACCCCATCATTTACTCATTCGCATCTTGTAATGAGAATTGCCATACGAATCATTGGGAATTAGCAATCAGTATTTTGAAATCTCGCAGCATGTCTACGCCAACAGTTATATGTGTATATATAACGTCTATCTTCTGGACTTAATTTGAATGTGAAGTTTCTGAAAAACACTCCGAACTACGAATTGGTTCTCCGAAAATTGAAAAATGCTGATGAAGCAGCAAAAACTATAAACG